>NC_021165.2:32353059-32370064 GCF_000331145.2 Cicer arietinum | reverse complement strand
ATTGGCAAGAATTACATGAACTTTTAGCATATGAGAAATCCTTTTAAGGTGCATGCTTAGTTGAAAGGTTATTTTGTGCATTTAAAACTTAAATGTTATGTGTTACCTGTTAATTTCGGTTGGTGATCCTTTGCAATTATTGTGGAAATCTGGGCTTTGCCCTCATATGAGAGTTAGGACGATCCTACTGGTTCGTACCCTACGGACGGGAACGAAGATGGGAACGCTTGACTGCAGCTACGTTAGGAGGATCTCACGGGGCGTGTGGAGATCACTCAGGGTGTTTAGTTGTTTTGTAAAATGATCAGACTAGGTTGACACAGAGGGAACATATGTCTTTCCTTTGGGTTGCGTTTACTTTTAATCTGGAAGACTGTACTACTCTTGTTATGTAAATATTTTGAATTCATGGATTGAGAACTTTTTCCGCTGCTTGAAAATTATAATGACTTAATTACTTATTCAAAGGTGTTACCTTGTTTATTTCTCTGTTTTATTTTAATTTCTTTTGAAAAAAAATGCACCCTCGCTTTGAAAAACGGGGTGTTACAGAATCCGCATTTAAAAAGAGTCCGAAGATAGAAAAGAACCAAGGGAATATGGGGTGCCCCCCCAAAAATAAGCATACCATTTGAAAGGTTTCTATGTATACAAACGAGTGCAAATGCATCTGAGAACGACACACATCGAGGTGTTGAAAGACATATTTCTCAAAATTGGAGAAAGGAATGCATAATCTCATCTCCTCGAAAACAACTTCATATATGGGAATAGACACCATGGGATACTCGGAACAAATCTTACAATTATATTTACAACCAACCACTTCCTAATCCACTAGGTCCTCGTTGACCTTGGCAAATCATGACAACTCCTCTAAAGTAAAGACCGACACTATTCCAAGTGGCTCTTTGACAAACATTTGGAAACTATATTCAATTAAGGGAAAATTGATGTTGAGACAAGTTGATGATTCTTTCACCACAACGACCTGAAAGGTATAGAAATAAAATGAATTAGACTTCATCAAATCCATTAGTCCCCCACTTGAATTAGACTTCGTCAAATCCACCAGTCCACCACCACTCAAGTGAGAGAAGTGAAAGGGAAATGAATCACTAACCATCACATTTGAGAAGCCTATGATCGTTCGATAGAACCTTCGCATGTCACCATCACATCGAAAAATGGAAAAATTGACACTTAAAATGTTTGTCTTGAAACATAAACTAAATTTTTGTTTAATAGTTTAACCTTGGGTGAAGTTAGAGGATTTCCCGATGAGAACTCTAGTTAGACAAAGTTTAAAAGTCTTTTATGTTAATTATAGAGGCAGTTTGATACCCAATATATGGTGTCTTTACTCTAATTATTTGGATCCTAATGTGGTTTCAACTAATGAACAACGAATCTCATTTTTTTACCAAAGAAAAGGATAAAACTTTTGGCATCTTTGTAATTTATGCATCTATTAATTACATTAAAAGAAGAGATCTTTGGTTGTCCTTAACCTCAATTCAACAACGACGTGAGGTCCCTTGGATCCTATTGAAGAATTCCAAGCTTGGACTGATACCAATAGCCTAATTCACATTCCAACCAGACATGTTTCCTTCACATGGTCCCATGGAAGAGAACTCAATCATACCTAAAAAAAGACCGGATAAATCCATACATAACCAAGAGTGTGGATAGTAAAATATTTCAATTAATGATTGAAATTCTACTTTTATTAAAACATTCCTCAAATAAACTACAACAAAATTATGTATACATAAAAATAACTATTAACAAGGTTGAACTGACTTAATAATGAAAGACCCACAGTGACACACTAGTAAACATGCACGGATAACTTGGAGTTAGGAAATATTAAATATAGGTTTATTTGTCTTTATCAAAAGGTTATAAAATATTTAGACTTCTTCATTTTGAACAAAAGTCTTTGGGCTTCTTCCAAAATCTGACATTCATGTTGTCAAAGAAAATATACTTCAAGTATTCTTTGTAATGTAAATCTCGTATCTTCTAAACCTTATTCTATTCCTACGTAGAAAACCAATAAATTATCGAAGGATGCGGGGCACCTTCTTCCAAACCCAACATCATAAAGAAAGCTTATTGGAAAACTTATTTCACGACCCTCTATAAGTTCATAATTAGGGCAATGGCTAACATTCATTTAACATTAGCAAGCCTGACAAGCCTAACATAGAAGTACACATATATTTTCAAATTAAAGAGCTACCAAAAATTCAAAATAGTGTCATTAATTTGTTTTCACTAAAAATCCCAACAAAATTCTAGCCATATAATAGTATGAATGAACCACAAAAATATTATCCACCGTCGGTCACACTACTTAGGTGCCAATTTTTTAATACATTCAAAAGGATTATTGCTACAAAAGTAGCAATTCGCAAACATACTCTTATATTCAATTCAAACTACCAAAAAACTTCTAATCAAAATATTTGTACCACACTAAAGTCACAAAATAAAGGCCACCACTAAACCTATGGCCTACCAAAATGAAGGAACTCTTTGAAAAATCTACAAGTATCAGAAAATGCTTATGCTTATCCTGCAACTTGTGGATCTGAAGAAGAAAAAAAAGAATGAGAAGGGGTGAGTCACATAGACTCAGTGAGAGCATAATATACCAAGTGGGCAGAAAGGAGAAATAATAATGGCACGAATATTGTAAAAAGAATCGAAGTAAATCATACGAGAAAAAAAAAGAAACTAACTTCATAAACTAAGCAAATATTTCATCTTAAAACTCATGCAACTTGAAAGTAATATGAACTAAAATACCTCGCATCTTATAATTTAGATTCTTGCATCACCAAATCTATATTACACTATATTATCTCTTCGTTGTGGCGAACAATATGTTGTTGCTCCTCCGCTCTTTCTACGAGTTTTGTACTAAGGCATATTACTCATAAGTATTGTACATCGTTCCTCTTCGCTCTTTTTACGGGTTATGTACTTGGTCTTCTCTTAAGGTTAATATATGGAACTACGAGAACTTTGCACGTAGGCTACATTAACTCTTCGTTGCAACAAACGGAAACTATAGAAACCACAATAAAATATCTAAATATAGTATCATCACTATTCTACAAATGCTTAGAAAAGCTACTAATTCATTATCCTTCATAATCATTCAAATCAAATTTTTAAAATAAGATAATAAGATTTCAAATGCAATAGAAGAATAATTATCTTTAGAATAGTATGTTTCTCCAAAATAAAAAAAAAAATTCAACTTAAAAAACATGCGACAAGGAAAATTATCTACTCACTACTATGAGAGATCAACTTGGCGTCTATCAATGCTTTCATAAGGGGCCACTGGAACAATTTCTACTGAATTCGTACATCAAACAATAATCTTAGCCCTTATGATCTATTAAAGGTCATACTAACACCATGCAAGAGAATTAAACATAGTTTCTAAGTTTTTAGATTTTGGAATTTTAAGAGACCCATATAGATTTAATATTATACTACTCTATATTATACTCCACTACTCATCCAAGCTAAATATCATCTATAACTTTCATGAATCATGGAGTTTTAAATCTAAGAACACCAAGGAGAAAACTCTGCACCAGTGAGTATTTTTCTTCTCAATCAACCATTCTCAAACATGTGTTTACATACAATGGGTATAGACAATATGATAAAACTTTGAAGAAATAAGGTAGAAAGAGGAATGAGAAAAGGTTGAATAAAAGGAGAAGAAGTGAGACAAAAAAAAAAGTAAATTTAAAAAAGAAAAACAAAGAAGGTTATGGGAGACATGGAGAGAAAGTCGGAGGGGGAGTTGTGTTTTCTAAAAACAAAAATGAGGGGGTTGAGTTGTTTAGCAGTAAAAGTGATTACCTCCCATGATAAAACTTAGCTTACCTTTTATGTCAAATCTTAGAAAACCCTTCATTGGAGAAACACGTAGAAACACATACACATATTCTCCAATTCAAATTCAAGTGGCTGACGTCTTTGATCAACATAAGATTTTTGTCTACTTTGGATAGTAACTAAATGATCTTTAATTGATTTGACTTTGTCAATGGTCTCCTAAATCAAATATAAACCCTAAAGTTTATACTCACCCAGTTCAAACCAACCAATTGGTGATCTACAACGTCACTATACAAGGTTTCAAATGGTGCCAAATGAATGCTAGATTGGTAACTATTATCATAAGCAAACTCCATCTAGTAAATATTGATCCTAACTTCCTCCAAAATTTAACACACAAACACAAAGTATATCTTCCAAAATTTGAATTGTTCTTTCAGATTGACTATCTATTTATAGGTGAAAAGCAGTGCTCAAATCCAATCGAGTTCCTAAAGTTGTTTGAAAGGATCTCCAAAAATGAGTTGTGAATTGAGGAGGTCCACGATCAGATACTATAAATAATTGTACACCATGCAAAGACACATTTTTTAATATAAGGCTTAGCATATTAAGTTGTTGAATAGGTAGTTTTCACAAGCAAGAAGTGTGCAGACTTTGCAAACCGATTCACAATCACCGAAGTTTGGTCAAAATCTCCTAAGGTTTTAGGTAACCAAGTTAAAAATCCACATTGATCCTTTCCCATTTCCACTTTGGTATCTCAATCCTTTGAAATAAACCTATAGGTTTTTTATGCTTTGTCTTAACTTGTTGGCATATCAAACACTTAGATACAAATTAAGCTACATCTTTCTTCGTTCCTTCCTACCAATAAATTTCCTTTAAATCTTAGTACATCATAGTAAAACTTGGGTGGATGGTATAAGAGGATTGGTGGGCTTCCTCTAAAATGTTCTTCTTCAATTTTTCAATATTAGGTAAACATAAATGAGTGCAAAATCGTAAAATGCCCTCAAAATCAATTTTATGTTTAGATACTTTGTTTATTTTGACATAGTCAATAAACTTTTTCAAATGAGGATCTATATCTTGAGTAGTTTTAATGTTTCCACCAATGATGAACAAGCATGAACGTGAGCTAAAAGTGACTCACTATTTGTGGTCCCAAACTATATTCCACTAGCGACAAGATTATGAAATTCCTTCACTATTGGCCTTATGGTTTATGTTATGTGTGCAAGACTACCCATTGATTTTCTACTCAATGCATTAGCAATCACATTTTCCTTTCTAGGATGATGTACAATCATAATCTTTCAAAAGCTCCATCCACCTCATTTGTCTCAAATTCAAATCCTTTCACTAAAAAATTTACCTAAGGCTCTTATGATCGATGTACATATCAAAATTCTCGCCGTATAAGTAATACCTCTAAATTTTAAGAGAAAAAAATCACTACTGCCATTTCCAGATCATGTGTAGAATAATTGTGTTCATACTTCTTAAGTTGTCTCAAAGCACAAACAATCATTTTCCATGTCGATTCAATACAAATCCAAGACCAACTCTAGAAGCATCACAATAAACTACATAACATCCACCACTTAAGAGTAAAGCTTAAACTAGAGCAGATGTCAAACAATCCTTTAGTTGTTAGAAACTATGTTCACACTAATCATCATATTGAAAAGAAATAAGTTTTTATGTCAACCTAGTTAAAGGAGTTGTAAGCTTGAAAAATCCTTGATGAACCGACAGTAATATTTGGTAAGACAGAGGAAACTATGAACCTCTGTTACAGATGTAGGTCTAGACCAAATTTGAATTTCTTCTTTTTTTTGTGGATTCGCACTTACCTCATCTTTAGATATGACCTAAAAATATCATATTGTCTAGCCAAAACTCACATTTAGAAAACTTTTCATATAATTTATGTTTTCTCAAGGTTTGTAAAGTTAACCTTAAGTGTTGTTCATGTTCCTCTTTACTCTTGGAATAAAATAAGATGTCATCAATAAAGACCACACAAATTGGCCTGAGAATAATTTGAAAACTCTACTAATCATATCCATAAAAGATGTATGAGCATTAGTGAGTCCAAAGGACATAACGAAAAACTCATAATGACCATAACGAGTGCGAAATGTTGTTTTAGAAATGTCTTTACCCTAAATTTTTAATTAATGGTACCCCAATCACAAATCAATCTTTGAAAAGCATTAAAATCCTTGGAGATGATCAAATAAGTTATTTATAGGTAAAAGGTATTTATTCTTCACTATCATATTATTCATTTGTCGATATTCAATGCACAATTGAAGTGAACCATCTTTATTCTTAACAAACAAAATTGGTGCACCCTAAGGAAAGCAATTGGGGCGAATAAAACATTTTTTCAAGAAGATCTTGTAATTGATCTTTCAACTCCTTAAGTTTAGCAAGAGTCGTCTGATATGAGGGTATTGATATTTGTCAGGTGTCTGGGAGCAACTCAATGCCAAACTCTATCTCCCTATCTGGTGGTAAACTAGCCAATTCTTTAGGAACATCAGAGTATTCATATACTATGGGAACATGTTTAAGTTCTTTAGGTATATAACTACCATCTCTTATCATTGCTAGGTATGAAAAACAACTTTTCCGCAACAACCAATGAGATCTTTTGTTGTGATTAAGTTGCATGTTGACAAATTTGGGTCCCTTGAAAACATGAAAGGTTGTTCCCCTGGTATATATAACTTTACCACCTTATTGTAACAATCCAATGTCGCATGACTAGAAGTCAACCAATCCATGCTTAATATCACATCAAAATCTATCATATTAAGCTCGACTAAGTTTGCTCCTAAACAATGACCTTCTATTAGTACTTCACCCGATTTATATATTGTGTTAGCCAACAAAGAATCACCTACAGGTGGCCACCATCAAATGTACATACAATAGTGACGGATCACTCCATACACAAGAATAAAATAAAGGAGATACAAAATAATGTGTAGCTTCAGGGTCAAATAAAACACATACATCTCAAAAACATATATAAAGCATACCTATGATGACAACATCGGACGTTCGGGCATCTTGACAAGTCAAGGATAACAACTGAATTTTAGTGACCAAAATTTGAGTCGTTAATTATTTTTTAATTAAATAGTTCTATTTTTCTTACCACCACAAACAATCGGCTCCTCTTTCTTTCTCAACCCACCCGAAACCCTAAAACCATTCATCTCTTGCCAATCCCTTCTCACCTTTATTTTATCACAATTCACAATCGCGAAACCAACTAGGTCGAATTTCACCTGTTGCTAACCATCCTCTCACCGCCATTACATCGAAACCATCCTCTATTCAAATTTCTTCTACAACCATGAAACCAACGAGTTCTCTTAAACCTTTAAACTGCAACTGCGACGTGAAACCCTCATTCTTTGTCGTTTCGTCGATTATCGTGAACCAGAAGGTAAATAATTTATTATCTAATTTTTTGATTATGCTTAATTCTTTGTGTTTTTTGTTGTGACCTAATCATTTTGAACTTAACTAAAGGGAGTAAAGAAATTCTGAAAATGATTCAATTGAGAATATTTTTGTTGGTTGATTCTAGAACTTGAGATATTGGTTTTTCCATGTAATCAATTTTTGAAGCACTAGCCTGAGAATAGCAAGGAGGCTGAGCAATTTTTCTATACAAGATATAAGGCTAAGTATTCGATTTTTGGAAACATAATGTGAATATAGTCTGTGTAAAATGTCTCAGTCAGTTGCTGATAGTTTTCTGTCCTTGTTATGTAAATAAGCATATTGTGTTGGATATACATAACAATCTCTGTTAACCTTTGGGCTAGTCGAAAGTAGTTTATATGACTTTACGTCTGCCTTCTGTCTATCTAGCCTTGAATTATGAGAAGTATTTAAATAGATCTTTCATATGTGCATCTTTAATTTTGTAATTAACTTCTTTAAGTCATATGAGAATCGGGTGACTCAATTTACTGATATAAGAATTTGAATTCATCTTTTTAATGTTTGTTTTACAAAGTTTAAACAAATAAAATAAACTGTCTTAATTATCATGCGATGGTTTGTTATCATATTTAATGTCATGTCGCTCTTTCACTATATATCCTTAACTCCTTTTCAAATGATGACAGAGGATGATCACTTGGGTGCCGAGTTATTGCAGTATCATATAGAAAACCAAGAACCACTGTAGTAATAAAATTTAGGCCTCTTAATGTTATGGAGCTATTGAATTGATCTACAATAGAAATTGGCAGATCAAAGCTATGTTTTTATTTTGGTCATGTTATGGGGTGTGTGTG
Source organism: Cicer arietinum (assembly GCF_000331145.2). NCBI lineage: Eukaryota > Viridiplantae > Streptophyta > Magnoliopsida > Fabales > Fabaceae > Cicer > Cicer arietinum. The sequence goes on along the minus strand of NC_021165.2, from coordinate 32,361,860 downwards.
TTTTGCTGTGAAAGCTATCCAAGGAAATATAGGCTGCATTCAATCTGAATTCTGAACAAAGTTTTTTATTGAAGGGAATTATTTGGAAAATTTTCTGGCATATAGTTCTTCTATTTGTGTTAGTGAAGTATAAACAAAACAAGAATTACTTTGTTTAATTTATTTTGATTGCTATGAGTTGGACATCTGGACCACTAGTAGATATACTAATTCTGTAGAGGTACTTCCAAATGTTAATTAATAAGCTTTCATACAATTGTTTTCCTCATCTAAGGATATAAATTTACCTTTTACTATCGTACTGTAAAAAAAAATCCAGCTAATAATGTAGAGGTACTTCCAAATGTTAATAAGCTTTCATACAAATGTTAAAACTCTTGATTTTTCATACAAGAGAAAATAAAATATAGGTTGCATTCAATATGAGATATTGGCTATTCCATGTAATCAATATGAAACATCAAAATGAACGAAAAGAAAATAGTACAATGATTTTTTCGTTTGGTTGCATTAAGGTATATTGTTTCAATGGTACTTTTAATAAGTTTAAAGCTAGAATAACATTGTGCTCTTTATTCTCTCCTTTATGTTTTAAGTAAAAATGTCTTATGTCTTTAAAAAATATTATCACATGCTAACCTACTACTTGTTTATATATACACATAATAGATTTAATATTTGTCCACCAGATGATGTGTGGGTTAGAAAGAACTTTGAAATATGAGGTGAAACACTAATGAAAAATAATCTAAACAAGGTTCGTAGCTAAATGAACAGACCGAGGTGGATTAGTCAGGATGTTTGAAATTCCTAATGTGATCATTGGGGAACTCAAGGATTCAAAAAGAAGAGCATACAAGCAAAAATAAACCGAACATCTGATTGTGGAGGTTTTGGAGGATCCTTTCACACCTGTGGCACTATCACCATGTGGCACTATCACCAAATTCCAACATATAGTTTCTTATCTTTTTCTATATTTTAACTTTTATATATGACTTAATATGTAATTGTAATGTGTGTGCTTTGTTGTGTGTAACTTCTATTAATTTTTAAAGAAATGCATGCACTAATCAAATTGGAAACAATGTGTGTGTAGTTCAATGTCTGTGTTGTTGTTTAACTTTAACACAATATAATTATGTTGTGTTAAATTTTATTGTGTAAATTTTGATTTTGTTTTGCAAATTAATTCTTGTAATTTTGTTTTGTAAATTTCAATTCAATTTTACAAATTAAGATTACACGTTTACAAGTTTTTAAGTTGAGTTTTTATTATGTTGTTAGACGGAATTGAATGCATTCTTCCTAGTAATTCAAATTTGTTTTCCCACATACATAAACATGGCAATGATAAAGCTTGGATTGATAAAAGATCAAAATATGTTCATGTAAGAGCTTTCAACTTTAAAGTGTATATTATTTATTTTTTTATGTTGGTTTTATTCTATTTTAGTGTGTTTTAAAATATTAATTAGCTTTATATTTATGTTGACATGAAACATTTTAATGTAGGTTGGAAGAATTGACTCAAGAAATAAATTTACAAGGAACTCTTCCACTAAATGAATTAGATGTGTGTTGTAAGGTTGTAGGAATAAAAAGAGGACGAGTATATGGTCTCGAAATGGAATCTACTGAATTATTAGGGAGATCATATTATTGTGCGTCATGTTCTTCATCAACAAAGTGGGTACAAAGACATGAATTTGAAGAAATGATAAATGAAAGAAATCAACAAAGACATGAATATGAAGAAATGAGAAATATTATGAGAAATGAGACATTAATCCGAAGAACCAATATGTTGCAATTTGTTATGACTAAATATATTATGTTTAAACTACAATTTATCCGTATTATTTTGAGTACTTAGAAATATTACTTCAATATATTATGTTCTTTAGTTATATACATTGATATGATTAATGCATTTAAATGATTTTGGTGTATGAACTTTTTAGATATTGAAATCAAATTAAAAAATTGTTTTTATTGTTTTTTTAGACATTAAAGTAATGAATTTTTCTATCAAAAAAAAAAAACAATAACATTTAGAGACGGAATTAGTGACCAAATATTACATAAAAATAACAATTTATGTCACAAATTTCGTCTCTAAATCAGTTGCTAATGACATAGAAAATTTATTCGAAGTGGTTGCTAAATCAGTCTCAAACATTAATTATTAATTCAGTTTCCAAAATTGGTCACTAAATTTGGTCGCTGATTTGGTCCCAATAACTAGCAACTAGTAGTTTATCAACAAAATTTAAAAGGTTGTTGATTCGGTAGCTGTAAGCTACAACGACCGATTCTAAAACAATAGCGACCGATTTATTGGTCACTAAAGCCGACAAGTAATACAAAAGGAGTTGTCAGTCTTATCTTTGAAGGTATGGTTTTCAAAAGAGTGGGTACCTATGACAAAGACAACATGATTCATGGCTTGTAACGAACAGAAATTCAAAAAAGAAATTTGGGATTGTGATAGGTCTAAAATCGCAGGCCTAAATGGAATTAAATTTGCATTTTTGAAAGAGTTTTGAGATGATCTTAAAGAAGGCTTAATGAATTTTTTAATAAAATTCCATTCAAATGGGAGGATTGTCAAATAAGCAAATAACTTTATTAGACGACTCCTAAACAGTTACATGCACAAAAGATTAATGAGTTTAAGCCTATTGCCCTTATAGGATTCATCTATAATGCCTTCTAAGAAATTATAGAGAACAAACTAAAACAATACATGGAGAAAGTGATATTGGAGTCCCAAGTAGTGTTCATATTTTAGATGAGATTCTTATAGTCAATGAGTTGGTAGGTGATACAAAAAGGTGAATAAGAGAGTCATTAATTTTTAAAAGCTAACTTTTTAAAAAAAAAAAAAACATGACTCGGTCATGTGGGAATATCTAGACTTTGTGATGCATTTTAGAACTATCACAGTCCCAAATTCCTTAGATAGTGAAATCTAAGTCCTGCATTTGTGTCTATTTTAGTCAACATAAGCCATCCTAAGAAAATTCATTTGAAAAGCAATCCTCTTTCTCTATTTGGATTCCTTTTGGTAATAAAAGGGTAGATTGGAATAATAAATATATTTGTCTGAGTTGGGTCTATTGAATGAATGTGACATAGAGCGTCAATGATAATTTTGAAGTAGCAATATCAATTTACAGAAAAAAGGGGGTTTGAATTGTAAATTCACCTTTTTAAAATTTCATATTAAAGCTTAAAGAATTTAACTCAAGATTAATCTTGGTTATGAAAATAGAAAACAGAAAATAGAAAACAGAGAAAGTTTCTGGTTATGAAAATAGAAAACAGAGAACGTTCTTGGTTAGTAAGAAACACGCAATTTAACTTATCTGTTTAATTTGATAATCAAAAGACTAGGGATAAATAGAGATAAGGGAAGAAATACCACACTTAGAATTATCCTAATTCACTCAATCTAGATTACAATCAGTCCTCACAGTTGTGAGATTTTTCTCTAAGTGTTCAAAACGGAGAACGTTCTTGGTTTTTACACCACTAGTCCAGATCAACCTTGATCTGTTTCGCAACACTACCTTTCAGCCCATAAAGGATTTCCACAGGTTACCTTTCAATCTTTAGAGAGGTTTTTTGACACTTTAAAAGGATTTTCTACAAACTATTCAAGCTATATTCAACACTATAGTCTTGAGTTTACGTGATAATGATGTAAAGAGTTTTGTTAGAATCTGAGAAAGCTCAACACTTGTTTGAGTTTAGATTCTTTTAGTAGAAGAATACAGTAGGAATGAGAAAGCAGAACTGATTCTTTGTATGTAAATGAGAGACTTTCGAGCATATGATTGTAAGTAAGTGATGTATTTCTTTGCACTTGAAACTATGAATTTTCCTTGAGCTTGTGGTTCCTTTTATAGGCTTCAAGGAGGCTTATGACATGTCATTTGGCCATTGGAAAAGGGTCCAGATATCATGTGTCAGTTTATGGATAAGATCATATTTGAAACAAGAATGTTATTGATCAAACATTCTTCGCTTTTTTTTTTTTTTTTTTTTTTTTTTTTTTTTTAAAATTTTTTTTTTTTTTTTGAAGAATGTTGGTTTGTCTCAAAGATAGGCTGAAGTATAAACTTCAAGATCTTTTTGATTCTTGCTTATATTTGGAGAATGATCTTTCTTGAACTTGGAGAATAATCTTGCTTGATTTATCATGAGCCATAACTTTTACCCTTTGCCTTTTGGAGTGATTCTTTTGTTGAGATGAACCTTGTATATTCCTTATGGAATACTGGAAATGTATTTGTAAAATCCAGGAGCAATCTTTTGCTTAACAGAGGATATCATCATTCTTGTTATTTTAGAATAGTTGAGTACGTTCTTCGTTTTTCATACTTCTGTCAAGAACATTCTTCGTTCTGTTTGTATATTTTTGCTTCCTTTTTAATGTGATTTTGCTTGTAATGCTTAGTACATATATTTGATTATCACACTCAAAAACACATGTTAAATCAACATATCATTTAGAATCATAATTAGAAATCTTAATTAATATTTGTTTGTTTACATCAAAACACTAATATGAGATTTTGTCTTAACAATCTCCATCTTTTGATGATGACAAACATGTTAATTTATATTTTAATTGTGATTCTAATTTTAATCATGGTTGAGTAATTCTCAACTCTAGGACGTTTGCTAGGGCGTTGGGAATCATCCTTAGGGGTATATGGGAGAGTGTTTTGAGTGGGAGCAGTGGCAGTGCAGAAGGATGATAAGGTAGCAAAAGAAGTGGCAATGGAAGGGAGGGCATCTGATGGGGATTTAGGAGCATGTACAGATGAACCAGGAGTGTTAGGAAAAACCAAAATCTGACTTATTCCAAAGATGGAAGAACTGGTTTTTTGGGAGGAGACGAAGGCAGGTGACATGATTGAAGTAGGATGGAAAGGGAGTTAAGAGCACATATCACTCTTAAGAAGTGGATTGTAGTGGTGGTGGAAAGAAGGAACCTTAGTGTTTGTGTGGTCAAATGATGGGGGTAAGCTATGTGGAATGGTGGGAGAAGGGTGAATGTTTGGTCGAGGTGAAAAACATTCTTGAGGAGCAGTAGTGGTGGTTGTACAAGGTGCAGATCGTTCTTGAGCAACAGTGATGTTGGGATTTGTTGAAGAATGTTCTTGAATAATAATGGTGTTTGAAATTGGTGGAGTAACTTCTAGAGTAGTAGAGGCCGCAACATGTTGTCTGGCCGAGAGTTTGCTTTTATTTATGGTGGAGGGCAACGCAAATTTTGGAATGTTCTGAGCAGATGAATCTTTTTTCATGTGGGAAATATTTTTGGAAGAAAACTTGGATAACTTTATAATAGATGTTTCATATGACAAAGGAATATTGAAATACCTAAATATTTTTTAGAGAACCATGCCATAAGGGATAATGTTTCTCTTATAATCCTTGTTGGTGGCAGCGATCATGTTCTGAATGATGATGTGAGGAAGATTAATTCTCTTGCAATGGAGGAGGTGATAGATGATCAGTGCATCATTGTCGGAGACATATTTGTGACTCCCACAATAAGGTAGATTAGAGTGTTGACTGATGTTATTGAATACTTTGGAAAGGGGCTTGAGGGATGTGGAGAGGTAGTTTATTGAGCTAGGCTAAAATAGATCAGAGAAAACATTCTTCTTGTTAAGGTTTAGAACTAAGTACTAGTTATTTCCAAAAACAACAGGACCATCAGTTGGGAGTTCAAGAATAGAGGCAAGGATATCAGGAGTCAATCTTATCTCAATGTCTTTTAGATTAGATTTATCAACAAAGGTTTAGGCTTTGCAATAAAATGCCCTTCCCAGATTTGGATAAAAGCACTCAGAGATTTGAAGGAATTGTGTCCAACCTAGGGCATCAGTGTGGTATTTGATAGAGTTTCCTTCAAGTTTCAGATTGTTAAGCATACACCTTTCTCTATGTACATCTTTTGACGTTTGGAGGGAATGAGGGGTGGAATACGGAGTTTGGGACCAGATGGGGTGGGATTGGATTCAGTGATGGGGAAGAACGTTCTGGAGGGACAATGTTTTGTGGAGAACTTTATGGTGAATGGGATTTGGACGGAGAACGTCTAGGTGAAACAGTTTTTGTTGGGGAACGATCTTGTGTTTTGGTTCGAGGACATTTAGTTTTTTGAAGTTTTGGGGGATTTTTTAGTTTGTTCTTGGCCAGGTATTGAGATAAGGTTAGAGTAGTTTTTGTTTTTAGAGATAGGGGTTTCAAAGTAGTTACTTTTGGATATGAGAATAAGGGTTTTGAAGAGGAAAAAATCTATTTGATGAGTTTCCTTTTCTGATTTGGGTGAGTCGATTGAGAAGGTTCAGTTTGAGAAGATGTTTGAGAAGGTTTAGTGGGAACGTCGTGCTCAGAGTCGTCACTATCAGAGATGGTGTATATAATGGGGTCTATACGTTTAGCTTTAGACGTCCCTATTTTGGCCTATATGCGCATGTACCTTCTTTGGGCGACATTAGGTTTGGAAGATGGTTTTCGTAAATGCGGAGGTACTTCTTTGGGTGTATATAATGCAGCGACATTTGGTTTGTAGATACTAAAAAAATTTGACTTTTGTGGAAGGAAGAGGAAGTGAGAGATGATTGTTGGAAAAGAGCAAGATAGGGGGCGAGCGTTACAACATGGCAATTATTTTTGCAGACAAAGAAACACTTGTAATTAATGTCACGCAAAAAACGCTTTTTCTGATTTTGTGAAAAGAAAAACAAAGATTGATGAAAGAAAAACGCAAAATGATTGAAACAAACTAAGAATGTTCTTGGTTTCCTTTTTTAAAAAAATTAATGCAAACTAACTGGATTTTTGATAATTTTCAATTTTTCTTTGATGAAATTAAAACTTTCCTCTACAAGAGGTTTGGTAAAAATGTCAGCAATTTGTTTTTGAGTATCTACAAAGATTAATTCAACTTCATTTTTATTTACATGATCGCGAATAAAATTATGATTTATCTCAATGTGCTTGGATCTTGAATGTTGAATAGGATTTTTTAAACGATTTATAAAATTTGTATTATCATAGTAAATTGGGGTGTTTGAATAACTTATAGAGAAGTCTTCGAATTAATTTTTTATCCAAAGAACTTGGGAACAACAATTTGCAGCTGATACATATTCAGCTTCGATTGTTGATAAATCAATAGTATTTTTCTTTCTGCAAGACCAACTTATTAATGTCTCTCACAAAAACTAACATACACCACTTATGTTTTTTCTTTCAATTTTGTATTCAGCATAATCAGTATCGCAGTAAGCTACGAGATCAAAATGAGAACATGTTCTATACCAAAGGCCAAGATCAAAATTCTCTTTACAACAGATAAGTGAGATTCTTTTGGTGCGGATTGAAATGTAGCACATAATCCTACTACAAACATAATTTCAGGTCTACTGACAGTTAAATAAAGCAAAGAGCCTATCATTCCCCTTTATTCTTTTTCAAAAATGGATTTTCCATTTTCATCTTTGTCTAATGAAGAGGATTGATGCATGTGAGTAGTCATGATTTTGGCTTCATTCTTTTTATATTTTGATAAAAGATTTTTTATCTATTTTTCTTGACATATAAAAATGCCATCTTTATTTTACTTAATTTGCAAGCCAAGAAAGCACCTTAACTCCCCTATCATACTCATCTCAAATTCATTTTGCATGAGTTTCTAAAAAGCATCACACATTTTCTCATTAGTTGATCCAAAGGTAGTATTGTCAACATACGTTTGAACAATAAATACATCATTTTTATAAGTTTTCTCGAATTAGTTTTGCAATCCATCACACTTACACACAATAATCAATACATAACACTTAGCAATTTCAACACAATCACTACAACATCATGAGCTTCGAAATAGTTTTGCAATCAAACATGCTATCACACAATTCCTAACAAAACCCTCCGCGAGCGGCGTAAATCCTAAACGTACAGTTTCTCACGAATGAACACGAGTGTAGTCTCTCATGGACAAACACAATTTACCAGGGTGTAGTCTCTCACGGACAAACACATGTGCAGTCTCTCACGGACAAACACATGTGCAGTCTCTCACGGACAAACACAATTTACCAGGGTGTAGTCTCTCACGGACAAACACATGTGCAGTCTCTCACGGACAAACACAATTTACCAGGGTGTAGTCTCTCACGGACAAACACATGTGCAGTCTCTCACGAACAAACACAATTTACGAAGGTTCGATAACCATCATACTCACACACAATACACAACACATAGCACTTAACACCTTCATCTCAGTTATCACGATAAATCAAAATTCGAATCACTCAATCATAAACTCAAATCAAACATGACTCGCGTGCCAGGCACCCTAATGCAATGCGTATATGCCAAAATGCATGGACTCGGAATTCCAAACCAAAACCCTCCTCGAAGGGCCGTAAATCATAATTGTACCGCCTATCGCAGGCCAAAGTACCAATTACCGAGGTGCCACCTATCACGGGTCAGCACGATTTACTAAAAAGCGTAAATCATAAACGTACCACCTATCACGGGTCAGTACTGTTTACCGAGGTGTCACCTATCACGGGTCAACACGATTTACTAAAAGAAAAAGCGTAAATCGTAAATGTGCCGCCTATCACAGGCCAAAGTACTATTTACCGAGGTGCCACCTATCACGGGTCAGCCTAATTTACCAAAAACGTAATCGTAAATGTACCACCTATCACGAGTCAGTACTGTTTACCGAGGTGCCACCTATCACGGGTCAGCAC
>NC_021165.2:32342737-32351618 GCF_000331145.2 Cicer arietinum | reverse complement strand
TTCCTTTTCTCCTATTTCCCTCCAACCATATATATATATATATATATATATATATATATTACTTACAATATATACATATATTTATATATTAATATATTATAATTGAAACAAAACCAACAATTATCTAACAACTCTTACCCCCATCATTTCATTCCTCTTAGTCTAATTTAATAAAAATATCTACTATCGTCGCAACTCAATTGTCCGGTACAATTTTCAGCAACCCGAGATATTTTTAACAAAATTGCCCGGTATTAAATCCTTCGTAACGGAAGTAAATTATTTTCCGACAAATAATTTTAATCCAATTTCCAAAAATATATTTTTGGCATTTAACTCACTCAATACCAAAAACTGGGCTAACAGCCTAAGAAATTCCACACAAAATACCCTAAAATTGCATAATTTAGGATTTAAAAACTATGGGTCTTACATTTGACGTACCTAAACTTATTCATTTAAAAATGCATTTTTAACATCCATTTGAAAAAGTCTGATAAGTTTATGAGATGCATATGCAAGAAGATTTCTTATAGCTTCTAACCTTGCAACTGGGGCAAAGGTTTCATCATAATCAATACCTTCTTGTTGATTTAACCCTTGGGTAACCAATCTTGCTTTGTTTCTTATAACCTAACCTTCTTCATTCAACTTATTTCTGAAAAACCATATTGTTCCAATGATTGTTTGATCTTGTGGATTAGGGACAAGGTTCCAGACTTCATTCTTTTCGAATTGAAGAAGTTCTTCCTTCATCGCATTTATCCAAGATTGATCATTTATGGTTTCTTTGATTGATTTTGGTTCTATTTGGGAGATCAATGCCATGTTGTTATTGATATAATCTTTGAATGACATTCTTGTTCAAATCCCATCAGTTGTATCTCATATGATTTGATTTTGAGGATGGCCATTTATTGTTCTCCAGCTTTTAGAAGGAGTATGAAACAGAGATTGTTTATCAATCTCGGTTTCCCGGGAAACATTCTGTTGTTGTTGTCCAGAATGTTTTTTCTCTTCATCATCTTTTTTACTTAAGTCAAGATCATCAAATTCATTTAACAATATATGCATACTAATTTCGACGATTTTAGTTCTTAAATTGAATACTCGATATCCTTTAGAATCATTTGAGTAACCCAAAAAGATAGATTTGTCTGATTATGCATCAAAATTTCCAAGGCTCTCTTGGTTGCTTAACATGTAACAATTGTATCCAAATATGTGAAAATATGAGATGTTTGGCTTTCTGTTTTTCCAAATTTCATAGGGTGTTTTGTTAATAATTTTTCTTATTGATGCACGGTTTAAGATGTAACATGAGGTATTGATAGCTTCAGTCCAAAAATATTTTTCAACATTAGATTCTTCCAAGACTGTTCTTGCCATTTCTTGTAATGTTCTATTTTTTCGCTCAACAACTCCATTTTGGTAAGGAGTTCTTGCACAAGATAGATTATGAGAAATGCCAAGTTCATCAAAGAATCTTTTGAAAGATGCATTTATAAATTCCCCTCCATGATCACTTATTACAGAAATGATGTTGGAATCATTTTTATTGTGTACCTTTTTACAAAAGATTTTGAAGGCATCAAATACATCATCTTTTTGTTTTAAGAAAAGAACCCAAGTGTATCGAGAAAAATTATCAACAATAACGAAACTATATTTCATTCCTACTAAACTTGTTGTTTTAATGGGGCCAAAAAGATCTATGTGAAGCAGTTCAAGAATTTTGTTTGTGGATATGAAATATTTTGAGTGAAAACTACTTTTTACTTGCTTTTCTTTTGCACATGCTTCACATACTTTATCTTTATCAAAATTTAATTTAGGCAAGCATCTAACAAGATCTAATTTTGAAATTGTTTTCATGCTTATATGACCTGTTCGCTTATGCCAAATTCACTTGTCTTTATCGATGGACAAAAACCAGGATTCATCAAGTAATTATGTTATTATTTCTTTCCTCTTCAGCGGCCAAAGCATTAAGCAGTTGTTTTCGGTTCGTTTTGAGTTGAGTTCCTTTCTACAAGGACGCCCGGAGCTCTTTCTTCCTTAGAGCTACTTCTCTCAGTGCATTCGATGGAGCCAGAGGAAGAACTCCTACGCAAACAGAAAAGACTGGAGTGGAGTTGACAACAGTTTTTCTTCCTCAAAGCCAGCCTCAAGGCACAAAGTTGAGGGCGAAAAGCCTTTTTGAATAAAGAAAGAGGGACTTCGATTGTCATCTAGTTATTTTTCATATAAAGATTTTTGGCCTCAGGTCGAATTTCCTAGGAACGGAAGGAGTGGCATATACAAAGATGCCGGCGGGAATGGATTCTTGAGCCCCTTATTTACCTGGCGCCAACCTAATAAAAGATTGAAGCTTAGGTCACCTCCTACGGGGCATTACGAGATAAAAAGATCCTAGGCCGTGGGTCAAGACTAGAGAGCTACAGGTACACCTAGGGCAATAGAGCACTCACAGGCGGGGTCGGGGCAAGGGTAGCACGTCACGGAAGTTCTCAGCTTAATCTTACCAGCGCTATATCTTGGGTGCGCGATATGGTGGGACTGTCTAGCACAGAGACCCCCAAGCATCCCTGAGTTACAGCAGCTGGCGGAGGCAACGCAAATCGGGGAACCGGCAAGTTCTTCCGCAGAAGTCAGGCAGCTAGTAGACCACCTCAGTGAGCAAGCCAGGGAGGTGGCCAGTGAAGCTTCAATGGAAAGAACACCCAGAGCTCTTGCAATGTGGATGGATGGGCTAACGCTAGCATTCGCTATCTCCATAGCGCTTGCTCAAAAGGTCCAGGGTTATACTGGTTATTAATACGAGCCTGAAATTTCTGGGAAGAGGTATACTACGCAAGAAGAGCTCCTCCCCCCTAGATCTTTGCTTAGGAAAAAAAAAAGTCGAGTAGTCGTAATTCGAAAAAAAATGAAGGTGGGGCTGGGCAGTAGCACCGAGATCTCATAGAGGAGGCATTTTTATCGCGGGCTCCCTTTTAGATGTGGATTTAGGTGGTTTTTTTTATGCAAGACGAGTGAAATGGGAAAAGAAAGGTGGAGGTTGACCTGCTTTGTGACAGATGTGGAATGGAGCCTGAATCTACCATTCATGTTTTAAAGGGCTGCCCCTGGGCATCTGGCATTTGGCTACTCTGCCCATTAGCCCTTCATACTCAACAGATGCAGGCTCTCTCTCAGATTGGGTGAAGGAGATGGGGAAGTGTCTTGATGAAGAGCAGCTGGAACTTATGCTAGTAGTTGCATGGGCGGGCTTTATGTACCCACCCCAAAAAAAAAAATTATAGGTAAAATGACTAAACTGCCCTACTTAAAACTAAATAATTACAAAAATACCTAAACCTGATTCTGTTTTCTCTTTCTTCCCCTATCTCTTGCATTCAGCCTCCCTCTCTCCCTCTTCTTCCCCTCTCTCTTGCATTCAGCCTCCCTCTCTCCCTCTTCCATAATCAGATTGACGACGGCTGCCTCTGCCAAACAAACTAATTGCTCCTCTTCTATGTCAGACTAACGAACCGCGCGACCGCCTCCCACAAACGAATCACGAATCGCTCCTCTACTCGCTGCGGCCGCCTCTGCCTCCGTGGCCGTTCGTCGCTCTCGCCTCTCTGTTCGCCGCAACTCTCCAGATCGCGTTGCTACTTTGTTCAAAAGTTTCGAATTTCTATTTTGTTATTGCTGATTTTTGTTAGGTAGTGCTGATTTTTGTTAGATTTGATTTATGTAAGCATGAAATTTAAAGCTTATATTGTTAGTGTTGAGTTTGAAGCTTTGATTTGGACTTTGGAATTTTAATTTGAAGTTTCAATTAGACGTTAGTGCTGATTTTTCATTAGAGTTTTTGTGTTGCACGTAAGGTGTTTGATTTTATATCAATATAAAGTGTTTGAGTTTTTTGTGGCACATAAAGTGTTTGATTTTATATCTATATAAAGTGTTTGAGTTTTTTTTGTTGCATATAAGATGTTTGAGTTTTGTTGCATTTTTGTTTGAGTTTTTGTGTTGCACATAAGGTGTTTGATTTTATATCAATATAAAGTGTTTTAGATTTTTGTCGCACATAAGGTGTTTGATTTTATGTCTATATAAAGTGTTTGAGTATTTTTGTTGCATATAAGATGTTTGAGTTTTGTTGCATTTTTGTTTGAGTTTTTGTGTTGCACATAAGGTGTTTGATTTTATGTCTATATAAAGTGTTTGAGTTTTTTTGTTGCATATAAGATGTTTGAGTTTTGTTGCATTTTTGTTTGAGTTTTTTTGTCCATATAAAGTGTTTTAGTTTTTTTGTTGCATATAATTGATTGATTTAGATAAGTTTATGAGAATGAAGAAGAGTAAAAGAATTGATTCTTTTTTCAAGAGGAAATTTTGTGAGGGTGAAAAAGATAAAGAAATTATAACTTCTACATCTGAAACTATCTCTGAGAATCCAAGAATTGAAGAAAATAATATTCGTCTTTCCAAGGTTCCTAGAGTTTTCGAAGATGACTTTGAGAAATGTTTAGAACGTGATCCCGGAAAGCGCCCTCAAATTTGGCAATATCCACCAAATAAATTGGATGCAATACGAAGAGCGTATCTAAAATTTGGTCCTTATCAAATAAATTTAAAAGAATATCCTTTATCTGGCAATGAGGTTCATCCAAGACGGTTTCAATATGCTTGGTTTAACATATTTTCTTCATGGCTAGAATATTCACCTTCTAAAGATGCTGCATATTGTTTACCATGCTATCTATTTAGCACAAGACCAACTGGACGTCCTGGATCAGATGTCTTCATTGGTACATCAATTGACACTGTTCGTTGGTTAACACTTCAAGCTTGTGCTTTTAGGGGACATGATGAAACTAGCGGGTCAAGAAATCAAGGCAATTTTCTTCAATTGATAAAACTCTTGGCAACTTACAATGATGAAGTTGCGAAAGTTGTGTTGGAAAATGCTCCATATAATTCTAAATATACTTCACATCAAATTCAAAAAGAGCTTTTGCATATTCTTTCTAGTAGGGTGAGAAAACATATATGTGAAGAAATTGGTGATTCCAAATTTTGCATCGTTGTAGATGAAGCTCGTGATGAATCAAAAAGGGAACAAATGTCTCTTGTGTTAAGATTTGTTGACAAAGTTGGTTTAATACAAGAGCGATTTTTTTTTGTGGCACATGTTAAAGACACTACAGCTTTAACTCTGAAAGAAAAAGTATGTGATATACTTTCTCGACATAATCTTGATGTTTCTAACATGCGTGGTCAAGGGTATGATGGTGCTAGTAATATGAGAGGAGAATGGAACGGTTTACAAGCACTGTTTATGAAAGATTGTCCTTACGCATACTATGTCCATTGTTTTGCTCATCGATTGCAACTTGCTTTGGTTAGTGCATCAAGAGAAATTGTTCCAATTCATAAATTTTTTGAGAAGCTCACTTTTGTTGTTAATGTTGTTTGTTCTTCTACTAAGCGTCATGATGAGTTACAAGCTGCTCAATTAGAGGAAATTGCACATTTGCTAGAAATTGATGAGATTGTAACTGGTAAAGGTATAAATCAAATTGGTACTTTGAAACGAGTTGGGGATACTCGTTGGGGATCACATTTCTCTTCAATTTGTAACTTGATAAATATGTATAAGGCAACTTGTATTGTTTTAAAAAAATTACAAATGAAAGAGCAAGTTATTCTACACGTGGGGATGCTGATAGTGCTTATAATTATTTGAAGGCGTTTGATTTTATATTTATCTTGCATTTGATGAAAAAAATTATGGGGATAACTGATATACTTTGTCAAGCCTTACAACAACAATCTCAGGATATAGTTAATGCCATGTGTTAGGTTGGAACAACAAAGTATCTTATTCAAGTATTGAGAGAAGATGGTTGGGATGCATTATTTACTGAAGTGAAGAACTTTTGTGAAAAACATGATATTGAAATTTCTGATCTTAACGATGTTCATTCAACAACAAGATTTTGACGATCTCGTCTTCAACAAGGTCAGGTTACAATAGAGCATTATTTTAGAGTTGAAATATTTTTTACTGCCATTGATCAACAATTACAAGAGTTGAATAACAGATTTAGTGAGCAAGCAATGGATTTGTTAACTCTAAGTTGTGCTTTGACTCCTAGGGATAATTATAAAGCTTTTAACATTGAAAAAATTTGCACTCTAGTTGAAAAATATTACCATGTGGATTTCAACATGCAAGAGAAGATTAATTTGAAATTTCAACTCCAACATTTCTTAATTGATGCTCGTCAAGATTTAAATTTGAAGAATTTATCAACTATCCAAGAATTGTGCTCATGTTTGATTGCAACTGAAAAGACGCAAAATTTCTACTTGATTGATAGACTACTTCGTCTTATCATGACTCTTCCGGTTTCTACTGCCACAACTGAAAGATCTTTTTCAGCAATGAAAATTATTAAATCAAGGTTAAGAAACAAGATGGAAGATGACTTTTTGGCAGATACCATGACGATTTATATTGAAAGGGAAATTGCTGCAAGTATCACTTCTGAGTCTATTATTGATGATTTCAAGTTAATTAAAGAGCGTAGAGCATTACTTTAAATTATTCTTAAATCATATAGTTAAATTATTTGATATTTCACTTTGTGTTTATTACAATTTAATTTTTTGCTATATAATATTATTTATATATTTAATTTTTATGTCGGCCACCCCAACATTTTCGGTCAAGCTCCGCCACTGACCATTCATGTTTTAAAGGGCTGCCCCTGGGCATCTAGCATTTGGCTACTCTGCCCATTAGCCCTTCATACTCAACAAATGCAGGCTCTCTCTCAGATTGAGTGAAGGAGATGGGGAAGTGTCTTGATGAAGAGCAGCTGGAACTTATGCTAGTAGTTGCATGGGCGGGCTTTATGTAGTGATAGAAATTTGCTGCTGTTCCAGGACATACAGAACTATCCTGTGGATGTGGTGAACAAAGCAATCAGCTTCTTCGAATAGTATAAGAAGGAGAAGCTACAAATTGTGCAAACACCTATTGGCAGGCCCCCCCCCCCCGTGTTTTTTATTTTTTTTATATTGCTGCTATTTTTAACCAGCAAGGGATTGGCTGCTTGCTTCATCCCGCCCTTCCTTCCCTCACCTGTCCCACGCGCTCTTTGATGCCGAAAATCCTATGTTCTGAGTGACCATGAACACACTACTTGAGACCCTTCTTTCTTGTGAATGGGTACGAAAGAAAGCTATTCTTCGCATCACTCCTTCCTTGGATTAGTAAACTACTATCGATAATTCGTGGAGGGTTCTTCAAGGGCCCTGACCGATAGGAATCAAGGATGAGTCTCTACATCTATCTTATATCTGTTCATTTAGGATTAAAAAGGCTTTAGGAAGACAATGAGATCTCAGACTTTCCTGAAAGCTTAGTAAGGGAGTCCTAAGTCGAATAGCCTTATTCAATTCAATGATTTTTGAGTGAATACCCGAAAGAATGGACAACCCACGGGGTCACTCTGTCCTTAAAGACTCATGTTATCGTTCACGCTTCCCGGCCAGGGATTCAATACCTAAAAGGCAGCTACATGTCTACTATTTATTCATACTTTAGAAATGAAGGACTCTCTCTATCCTGAGTTACTCAACCAGACCCGGACCTTACTCATACTTACTTCCCGGTACTCAAATCCGCTATTTCCGGCCAGGGATTTAATACCTAAAAGGCAGCTACATGTCTACTATTTATTCATACTTTAGAAATGAAGGACTCTCTCTATCCTGAGTTACTCAACCAGACCCGGACCTTACTCATACTTACTTCCCGATACTCAAATTCGCTATTTCTCAACCGGACTCGAAGACAGTGGTCTAACCATTTCAAAGTGCTAATACTCGAGGAATGGCAGAAGATTGCAAAGACTCGAGAACATAAAGGGCATTGACATCGGGGATAGAAAGCAAGCAAGAAAGGAAAGCTAGAGAGAGATAGCCCTTTTAGATTCTAAAGTATATATAACCATTCTAAAGGCTTATAATCAAACGGACTCTCAAACCATAAGGCATGGGGTTCGCTTGAAAGTAAAATTAATGAGCTTGTTAATGGTACCTGGGCACCTCTTGCTAGCTGTTCTACCGCCATCTTTGATGGCCTGTAGCTTGATTTCGAACAGAGAAATTGCTTCTTTCTATTAAAGGATAGACGAGCACACGTACGCGAAAGAAAGCCAAGGAAAGAGCGGCAAAAGCGGCATGGGGTTCGCTTGAAAGTAAAATTAATGAGCTTGTTAATGGTACCTGGGCACCTCTTGCTAGCTGTTCTACCGCCATCTTTGATGGCCTGTAGCTTGATTTCGAACAGAGAAATTGCTTCTTTCTATTAAAGGATAGACGAGCACACGTACGCGAAAGAAAGCCAAGGAAAGAGCGGCAAAAGCTTTTTCTCTTTTATTTAAAGAAGTAGATGCCATGAGGATGCCCAATGGAGAAAAAGATGTCAGCTGGGGGATTCAAGCTCTATACCTTACCTCTCCCAAAGAAAGGGCAAAGAAAAGGCCTATAATCAACGCAAAGGGGAGCTCTAAGGATAGGATACAGGCAGGGATAGAAAGATCAGAAAGAAAGGCAAAGGCCAAGGTTCATTAGCTCCATAGTTGCTAACAGGTAGGGGCTGTTACTGGTCCGCAGATGAACTGAATCTCTCAAGTTGTTGGGCAGGAATGGGAACCTAGCAGATGCACTCATAGCTGATGCTAATGATTTATAACATTGAAAAAAATATAGTATAGAAAACGACTCCAAAAAAGTAAAATGCAAGAGAGGTTGGTAACTAGGTTTTCCGGTCCTGACAAAGGATGGAAACCGGCTTTCCTTAATCCCGATAAGGGTG
>NC_021165.2:32313838-32340288 GCF_000331145.2 Cicer arietinum | reverse complement strand
TGTTTTGCTACTGACTTACAGTGTAGTCGAATACAGACTGTTGTATTCGAATACAGACATGTTGTTTTGCTACTGACTTACAGTGTAGTCGAATACAGACTGTTATATTCAAATACAGACATGCTGTTTTTGCTGCTGAATGCTGAAACAGCCTTGTATTCGAATACAGAGATGCTGTATTCGAATACAACAGTGATGTTTTGTTAAAAACTTCATTTTTCAACCTCATTTATTCATGTTTGGCATATGGAAACCCTTTTAAGGTGCATGCTAAGTTGAAAGATTATTTTGTGCATTTAAAACTTAAATGTTATGTGTTAACTGTTAATTTCGGTTGGTGACCCTTTACAACTATTGTGGAAATCTGGGCTTTGCCCTTAGATGAGAGTCAGGACAATCCTACCGGTTCGTACCCTGTAGATGGGAATGTAGATGGGAACGTCTGACTGGAGCTATGTTAGGAGGATCTTACGGGACGCGTGGAGATCACTCAGGGTGTATAGTTTTTTTGGTAGAATGATCAGATTAGGTTGACATAGAGGGAACAAATGTCTTTATTTTGGATTGCGTTTATTTTAAATTGGAAGATTGTTTCTATACTAATATTGTCTGTTTGGCATTTTATTATGATGGGGTCTATGTACCACTTTTTGAAGTGTAAATACTTTGGATTCGTATTTCAAAAACTATTCTGCTGCTTGTAAATTCTGTTGGCTTATTTGTCGTTGTGTTATGACTTAAATATTTATCCAAAGGTATTTTACTTAATTATTCTTTGTTTCATGAGTTTGTGAAAAAAAAATACACTCGCGCTGTTAAAAATCGGGGTGTTACATTAGTACTTTCATCAGCCGAAGAAGGCTGAATATGATCAATAGCTTGATTTAACTCCAGCGAGCCATAGAGCAGCTTTGAGGTTCCCAAGCGGTAAAGACCATACAGGAGTTTAATGCTCACGGAAATTAGTTTTATTTCCCACTTGCTTTGCGGGAATTGAAAGCCTCTTTGCTATACTAGCCCTTGACCAGTGAGTGAGCCTAGACTCTCTCTATTCGAGTGAGTTCCACTTCTCTTGAAGCGTAATACCCTTACTGCTAGTTTCCTATTCCCGAATCTAAGGGTTAGCTTTCTATCTCTCTTAAAGAGGGTCTTCGTAGCGCTTTCCTCTCACTGTTATTGCCCGGTACCCTAGCTAGATTCAAGTTCTCCTCCCCATTCTTTTAATGGTAGCAATGGATCCGGAACAACTTCTGACCGCTTAACCATACTAAGATTTATTCAGTCGGAAGACTGCTATTGAATTAGCGCTTTCAAAGGGAGACTCCACTGCTATTGATAAGTGCAGCTAACCTCTTGTTAGCAGCTTCTACCGTCCAGGATTCAACATTCTTGGATTAGGCTTCTCTCGGGCAAAAGCATTGGTTTACTTTCTTTCTAAAAGTTGGGAACTGACGTTCTTCCCATTCTGCTTGCTCCTTTAGCTCATCAATGCCTTTATGCGAAAAGCTTTCCCTTCGCTTCGAGTATCCAATTGAACAAAAGGTAGCTCAATAGATAGGGTATTGAATGAGTCCGCTAGCCGAAAGAAGGACTAGAGTCACGCTTGACGCCCGGAATCCCTTCGTTCTTTGATCAAGGTCTTTCTATGGGAATATGCTTTATAGTCTTCTTTCGCCTTTTGATGCTTTGAATGAAGGTACAAAAGAGAAGGCTTACCCCTTGCTCAAGTAAGTACCCCGGCGGTCATCCCAATGAATTGCCACACACTCATTCATGTGCTCGGGGATAGACTATTGATCTGACTCTCATGGTCAATCAGTTTCAAGCTTGAAGGCAACTGCCGCCTTCATCAAGTCTTATTGCACTAGCATCAACTATGGTTGTTCCCTCCTCCAATACCGCTTATTCATCTGCACCTTCTATGGAATATTGTTCCAAATGGCATTTCCTTTCCTAGCTCTTGCCCTTAGTCAACTACGCTACTAAGATTAACAACACTGTAAGCAGGTTTACGGCAAAGAGAACGAGGGAAACAAGGAATTACAAGCAAATGCAAGAGGAAGAGAGCTAAAAGCAAGGGATAACAAGGAAAGACAGGTTATAAGAGTTAAGGTTTTAATGCGTGCAATGTACCAACCTGAAGCTCCAATATCGTTCCCATTACGTGCTTCTCCTCCTCGTAATATTGTTTTTATGACCTCGCATATACTGGGTTTGAGAATAACTTCAAAGCCATTTTGACATAGTTGACTTATACTTAAGAGATTATGTTTCAATTCTTCAACATATTAAACATCAGTTATTTGAGCAGAATTGTCCTTACCAATGGTTCATTTACCTTTGATTTGAACTTGGTTATTTAATCCAAAAGTTACGGAACCTCCATCATTCTTGACAAAAGACATGAAGCATTTTTTTATCACCTGTCATATGTCTTGAGCAGCCACTGTCCAAAAACCATGGCTTTTTCTTGACACTTTGAGATTCAGCCTGCATGAGGTGTTATATTCATTTTAGTACTCACCTGGTTTTGTGTCCTTGAGAGTTAGTTTCAAAGCTTGATCCCTTTTTAAGATAGCAAGTTGGCTTAGAGTGGTCAATCTTGGAACAATAGAAACACTTTGTTGTTGGTTTTGGAGAAGGTTTGAAAATATGAGTTTTAAACATCTTTGTAGCTGGTTTTGATAAAATTTCACAACGTTCTCATTTTTTCAAACTTTCTGGAAAAAGTTCTGTTTTTCTTCCAGAACAATCTCCTTTTTTCAAGCTTCCTAGAGAAGATTATGTTTTTGTTCAAGAACATTCTTATTTTCTAAAGATCCTTTTGTTTTTAATATTTTTCATCTCTTTTCTTAAAATAACATGCAAATTCATTTTTATTTGGCTTAATTGCAGTTTTGGTCCCCCTATTTTAGCTGAATCGCGAAAGTAGTCCCCTCATTTTATTTTTCCCCAATTTTGGTCCCCAAACAGAATTTTGGTCCAAAATTTGATGAAATTTCATTTTTTTAAAGTCGTACTACGCCATTTTTGATCATATATTTCAGGTACAATTGTTACAAATGAGATTTTGAGGCATGATGTGATTTAAATAAATGCAAAAAAAAAATGAAATTTCATGAAGTTTTAGACCAAAATTCTGCTTGGGGAACCAAAATTGGAGAGAAACAAAATGAGGGGATTACTTTTGCGATTCAGCTAAAATATGGAGACTAAAACTGCAATTAAGCCTTTTTATTTTTTGAGTTTTATCAAAATCAAAATCAGCTTTATCAAATATTCCTATTTGAGATCCCATAATTTTTTAAAAGATTTCAGTAGCTCTAATAAAACTTGACAAGTCATTTTTAAGAAGTTCAACAAAAAAAAATGACCAATGATCAAATTAAAAGTAATTTAAAATTATATGATCAAATAAAAAAAATAAAAAAAAATAAAAAATAAAACTTTTTACAGATACTAAATCTAAGCAACCCTATTTTAAATCTTGTTTAAAAGATCATTTTGCATCGGCTTAGTAGTCAACGCTAATACAATGAGAATTTCTATCACGACGTCTATTACTATTTACTAGTTGTAGTAAGAAGAAACTTAGTGTCAACGAAACTAATGTTATTTGTTCTAAATTGAAAAAAAATGTTATTTTTTTATTATCTGAAAAATCAAGAATTCCTTTAATTTTACCTTTTGAAAAATACGTCATTTTTTTTAAACGTTCAAAACACAATTATAATTTTAATTATATTAAAGACAAATTGAAAAAGAAAATGATTTTTTTTATAAAATAATAGAAAAAGTATTTTGTAAATGGATTTGTGGGGGAATAGAGATTAGGTGGAGGGATACCATGAATAAAGTAAATAAATAAATTCTTCACCCTTTGATTAAAGTAGCAGTAGAATAATCCAACAATCTAGCTCTTTAAAGGGGTGTTGAATATACATTGACATATAAATTAGAGTATTTTATAGGGTTTTAAAATCCGGTTCAGACCGATTGATGAAACAGTTCGAACTGAAAATTGGGAGTGGCTATTATGACCTTGATTAGGATCCTTTCAATTGGAAACAAATTTGAAGAAATAATTATCTATTGGACCAAACAGACTCTTAAGAAATTTGCAAAACTGAAAATTTATCATTGTATACCTAGTGCAAATTATATAGCCTAATTATTTTTATTTATTTTTAATTTTAAAATAAATAAAAATTGCATAGACTTACATCAATTTGACCAAATCACTAATTTACATTGATTTTGACGGAATTAGACCGATTATCACTGATTTAAAGATATACTTCGCTCTTATAGGCCATCGTGTCGGTCAGATAAAAAGAAAATAGAGATATGTTTGATTTAAAAGGGAATTTTTTTTTTTTTAATAATTTTGTGTTTGGTTTAAAAGGAATAGATTAATTTTGCACCTCTCACCGCCTCTCCTTTTATAATTTGAATCAGACACATTTTTTTAAAATACTTTTTCTTCTTTCCTCCAAACCCTCCGACCAACATTGCTCTTATTTATTATGGTGAACTCCATATACAGGAATGATACCAACATAAGGGAATACAATTTTCATTGTGAGAATAATAACGTTAAAGAAAGTTTCTTAAAAGTAATTTTTGTAAGTGTTGAGTATGATTAAAAGGACAATTTTGAAAAATAATATGACACTTAAACAATTTTATTTGTCTTCATGATATTCCTAAAAATTATAGTCATTATTTTTAACTTTCAAATATCACAAATTTTATCTTAAAATAATTATTACTCGAAATATTGTCACCATAAGTTGTTAATTTGATCGATCAACAAGTACAATTTGCACCTTTAATTTGTAATAGATATTTTTACTAGGCTAGAGGTCAAATTTGGTTTACCTATAAATAATAGAGTTTTTAGTAAAAAATAAATAAATAATTTAATAGCATAAAACGACAAAATACATATAATTGCGGCAAAAACTACAAATATGACAACTTAAGTGACCAAAATACTCATGCTTCTTAAACTGTAAAGTTGACGATGTCAAAGTCATTAATTGAATCTGCACTAAATCAAAGTTGATATGTCAATCTAAATAAACGAACACTGCAACTAGACGGAGAATCAAAACAAAGCCACGCCATGACTACAAGCAAAATAATGCCACAATAAGATGACAAAATCACAAAAAATAAACATGAAAAATAAATTTATTACGTATGAAAATCAATTATTTAGATAAAAGTGAACAAGAACGATTTAGATAAATGATTCTAAACTAAAAATTGACCATAAATCACTCTTTTCTTTTTAATGAAGAAGAGAGGACCAAAACAAAAAGAGGTGGCTAAGTTTGATACGTCTTATTTGAACGAGTCAAACTTCATATATGAAATTTTCTTTGATCATTGCTCAACATACTATATTGTCCACTTATGTTATTAGTTATGTGGTGATTTTGTATACATTTTATTGAAACTAATTGGTATGACCATGTTATTCGGTTCAATTTCGATCATGCAGTTTCAACATGTAATCCAATAATTTGACCATTTACTTAATGAACAATGTCATTACCGAGTGAACGGTCGAGTGAGTTTTTAAAATCTTGCTATTTAAAATACACTTAACTATTTATTATCTCATTATCTTTCTATAATAAATAATTTAAAATATTATTAACACATCAATAATTAATATTATATTGAATTTTGAAAACTGACATAAAAGAAATTCTTCTGCAGAAGCAACACTTAAAAATGAAAATTGTCAACAAAAAAAAAAGAACTTAAAATAAAAAGAAGTATTAAGCTAAAAGACTGGGCCTCCACTCTGAAATGTGCCTGCCTATATATGGTGCAATGTTCTGGCCTATTAATGTGAACTTGTGGTCCGACCATGAAACCAATTATTTTTTAATAGGATTTCGTTAGTGTTGGAAAGTGTTGGGGAGTTTGTAAAATTGGAGAGTCTATGAACAATAATGAGTCAAATGCATTATGACTCTGAGATATTTTGAAATTATATCTCTATCCAAAATTAAAGATAATATGTATGAATTATATGTTTTATATATCTATTTTTAATCGAGGTGAGGCTAATCACTCACATTTAAATTCTATTAGTTAGTTTTAATAACGACTAATAAAGATTTATAATTTTTTTAAAATAGAAAATTCAAATAATCTATTCCAATTTGATTGGTAAGATGAATCATCATAATTTTCAAAAACTACAAGTTATAGCTCTTACAAAATTATTGTGATTCACCATTATTTTAGCAATTCTATCATAATATTAAACATAAATTAAATTCACTAACATTATATATCATGTATTCCATATTATAGATATATTTTTTTTTTCATTAGACAAATATTAATCCTTAGTAATACTGTAATACCAAAGATGTACTTAATCTCCCATTATATGAAAAAACTAATAACTCGAAGCATATGCAGTGGACCCAGCAATGCTTATGGAAGTAAATTTTGGAGACAATGCAAAGATAGTACAAAATAATAACTATGTTGCCACAGTGACAGCAAAGACAAGCAAGTAAACGAGGTGAGCACAACAGCTGGCTGTAGGACATATTCAATTAATAATAAACCGTTAAAAGTAATTGCATCTCTATACAACGGTAGTTCATTTTTATTATTATTTTGACTAAAGAATTGTGTATCGTTTTTTATGCTAGCTATATAACCTTATCACTATGTCATAAATTGGCACATGGCTAGAAGAGTCACTAAAGTAGTAAATTAAACTGGGTGAAATTTCTTTAAAATAAGGAAATAGTGCCAATTAATACTTTTAAAATAAATAAATAATCTTTAAATATTAGTTCAATTGATAAAATTCGAGATGTTAAGATAAACATTATATTTTAAATTTAAATTTTTAAAAATATGTAGTTTTGTGTAAAATTTTTAACGTAACTATATCATTTTATTTACAGAAAAAAAAAAGAAATATATCACATCAATAAATTTTAAATTAATAAAAAAAAATTAAATTACTATTTTTAAAATATTAAAATATTAATTAATAAAATTTGTTTTTAATTAACGTATTATTTCATATCATTTTATATTTTTAAATTAATTGAACAATTATTTTTATCAAATATTCAATTAATTCAACAATAATCAACTATAAATTAGTTTTACCGTAGAGATTCTTAGTATGTATCATTGAGGCTGGCCTTGAGGTGTTACAAACAACAATTGAATGTGCAACTGATCAAATTTAGATCCTTGTTGAGTATTTAATGAAAAAACAAAAACCTTTTTCACGCATCATAACTACATCTTTTCTTTTTAGGCAAATGCAAGTTATCAGAAGTATTAAATGTTACACCATTATAATAAAAACATCTACATTACTATCCAGCTCTAAGATCTAATCCCTCCCTTTTTAAAATCCATCACATGCGGTAGCAAAAATTATTTAAGTTCTTCGATAAAATAAAAATACCGAGTGAATAGGTAAATTAATTTTTTAAATTATAAATATGACTCAAATTAATTTATGAGTTTTGTAAATTATGATATGACATATTAATTGAAATATTTAACCATTTTAATGTTATCACAACATGAATTAATTTTTTGATGAAATTTAAA
Source organism: Cicer arietinum (assembly GCF_000331145.2). Classification (NCBI taxonomy): domain Eukaryota; kingdom Viridiplantae; phylum Streptophyta; class Magnoliopsida; order Fabales; family Fabaceae; genus Cicer; species Cicer arietinum. The sequence continues at coordinate 32,332,674 of NC_021165.2, read as the reverse complement.
TATTTATGAATTAATTTGTTAATAATTAGTTTATGTCCAATTATAATTACTCACAAATTTATTTTCCACATAATAAAATTTTATCAACAAATTTGTCTCTAAGAGATGACATTGATGTAAGATGAATGTGGATAAGGCACATATTCAATTATAATATCACATCAAAATATCTAAAAAAAAATTTTACATAAAAACTATTTTGACTGATATTTTACAATTATATATTTATCAATTCACAAAATTCAAAAACTAATTTAACTGACATTTACAATTTCAATGACCAATGCAATTCATTTAAAAAAATCACAATAAATTTTTTCTCTCAAAATATTACAATAATTGAGCACTATATATAAGTCACTACACTTGCTCTTTCAAATGTACACATTCACCATTGGTTATAGTTAATTTCATTGAGACATTATTTCCAATGGAAGGAAAAAACCAAAGGAATATTATTCTTTCTATATTCACAACATTTCTTTATGTGTTGAGCATTGATGTTGAACAAGTTGAAGCAAGAGCATTTTTTGTTTTTGGTGATTCTCTTGTGGACAATGGAAATAATAACTACCTAGCTACAACTGCTCGTGCTGATTCATATCCTTATGGAATTGATTCTCCAGCTCATAGAGCTTCTGGTCGTTTCTCCAATGGCCTCAACATGGCTGACCTTATCAGTTGGGTGCTTATAATTTTTTTATGATATATTTTACACATTTTTTATTTTTTATATAATAAAAGTTAAAATAGTGCCTCAAAATTTGATTTCTCTGACATTTAGCGATATAATTAAAGACAAACTTTGTTATTCTCTGACTCTAATTTTTTGTCGCTAATGTGAACAACTTTCTAGTAGTTTAACTTGAGTAGCTTATATTTTGTTTTATGGCATATTTCGATGATGAGTTCTTTAACTACATGATTTAGAGACGAAAAATAGAATTAATCTCTAAATTTTACATCTCAAATATTTAACAACACAATTATAGATAAATTTGATTTGTTTTTTCTCCTGCCCTTAAATTTTTTTTGTTAGTTAACACTTTTTTTTAGTAGTTTGAGTAGTGTTCATCTCAATATTTTATTTTAAGATATGTTTCGATTAAGTGACTAATTAAATATATATAAATTTTTTTACTTATATATATATTAGTTCAAAAATTGACCTGTCTCACATTTAGAGACAAGTTTTGTCTTTTTCTGTCTCTAAATTTTTATTGTTAATATAAACATTTTTATAGTAATTTTCATATCTAAATATTTTCTTAAAGCATGTTTTGATTGAGTGACTATGAGATATCTTATGTGTTGTACATATATGCATGTCATAGGTGAGAAAATAGGGGAAGAACCCACATTACCATATTTGAGTCCAGAGCTCGATGGTGAGAAGTTACTTGCAGGTGCCAACTTTGCTTCTGCTGGGATAGGAATTCTCAACGATACTGGAATTCAGTTTGTAAGTAGTATTTTTTTTTTGTCTAAAGTAGCATTTTATTTTAGACTTTGTTTAGGGTGGGTCAAACACTTATTAAAATCTAAAACAAATTTTAAAGTAAAATTTTGATTAAAAAAAGTAGAATTTTTTTTAATATTACATCGAAAATAAAATGACATTCATTTTACAAGTGTTTTTTTTGCAAATGTAATCCTCATTGTGAGACAAAATAATTACAATTTTTTCCATTAAAAAAACTACAAATTTACCATGACGTGATAATCTAACATTTTCCACTAGACACAACGCTTTTGGTGATATGGTTGTTTTGTTTGTATTGTTTGCTTTTAATTTTTATTTTAAATAAGTACTAATCCAAAACGTAAAAAATAATAAAAAATGAAAAGAAGTTATTTCAATAAGTAAGTGTACAAAACTTTAAAAACTAAAACAAATTGAAAAAAATAAATAGAAATCAATGTAACAAAGACATAGATTTATCTGTTTAACGAAAGACATAAATATTATGACATTGACCTATTTTGTATCTAACTGTCCAACTTGAATTTTGCAGATAAACATAATCCGAATTACAGCCCAATTGGCATATTTTAAGCAGTACCAACAGAGAGTGAGTGCACTAATTGGAGAAAATGAGGCAAAAAAATTAGTGAACGAAGCATTGGTTCTAATAACATTAGGTGGTAATGATTTTGTGAACAACTATTATTTGGTTCCATTCTCTGCCAGATCTCGTGAATTTGCTCTTCCTGATTATGTTGTCTTCCTCATTTCGGAGTATCGCAAAATCCTTGAGGTATATTATTTCCCTTGTATTATTATCATCATATAAGTTTTTATATATTGTGAATTAATTACAATCATTAAATTATTATAAATATTGTGCTAACGTGTATTAGTTTAGGCTAGACCTTGGCCGATAAAGGACATAAATTCGGTTTAAATATTCAATCAATTAATGAATTAATTTAAATTTCACAATTCAATAGTGGATCTCATGAATTTCACTCTAGCTATAAAATACACTAAAAAACAAGTCTAAAAAAGGTTATTTAAGAGTCTTGTGGAATGGTTATGTTTTTATTAGTATATATAAAATTCTTCAAGACTATCCAAGTCATTATTGCACGTAAAAAAATTATTTTCATATATATTAAAAAAAATATTAAATATCATTAATTATTGTATGTTAGGAAATAATTAACATTTAACAAATATTAGTCACTAATACCAAATATATTATTTGAGATCTAAAGCCATTGTTCTATTGGCATAAACTTTGGCTGATCATGGGCACACTTTTTTAACACTTCCTTTCTAATATTCAATCAACTATTGAATTCATATAGAATTCCACTAAAAAGTATGTTGGTGCAAGCAGTTGAATTCATAAGTGACAATGTACTAACTTAGCATATAAATATTAAATATTAATTAATTTTTTTTATAATGTTTTGGAAATAATTAATGTTTGGCAAGCATGTTACGGTAAAAATTCAATTGGTAGTTGAATGCAGCACACATTATAACCATATAGTACAAATACAAAATGAATGCTCTGATTATATCCTCTGTTTTTTTCACATAGTACATAAATAATTTCATACTATATATAAATAATTTTTGTTGTACTAACATTGAATTAAATGTAAACAGAATATGTATGAATTAGGAGCAAGAAGAGTTTTGGTAACAGGAACGGGACCATTAGGTTGTGTACCAGCTGAATTGGCTATGCATAGTAGAAATGGAGAGTGTGCTACTGAACTTCAAAGAGCTGTTAATTTGTTCAATCCTCAACTTGTTCAATTGATTAATCAACTCAATTCTCAATTTGGTTCTGATGTCTTCATTTCTGCAAATGCATTCACTATGCATTTGGATTTTGTTAATGATCCACAAGCATACGGTATTCTATTTTTCAAACTTCCTTTATTTTTCTTATTTTTTATAATTATATAATTATTTGCAGCATTATGAAAATTTTAAAACACAGTCCTGCATTCATGCATATGTTGTTTTGAGCATATGTATTGTTTTCCTAAGTATAGGTTGACGCTAGAGGTAAATTGTTAGGTGAAATCCTAGTTAAGTTAGTTGGAATCATAGATTCGATATTGATGAAATTTGTTACCTACCTAGAGTTTGGTTTTTTAGGTCTATTTAAGAAGTTTAGCCCTTGGTGGCTGTTAGAGACAATCATGATTCATGAGGTTCTCTTAAGATTTTGAGATAATAAATGTGATTCTCATACGAGTAGCTTTTTTTGGTATCTAATAAAACATTGTCAACTAGATCAAGTACGATTAGGCAAATCTATGGATAGGGGTCGACTCAATCAATCCAACTGCCCACACAATTCAAAGTGTTTGCTTTGATTTTTCTCAAAGTAGAATCAACTTAGTCACATTCGAAATACTTTGGTTTTTTATTTTATTTTTTATTTTTTTATAATAAAAAAATACTTTGATTTGAATAAGGAGTTTATGATTTTCAAACTAGCCACCCAAATTGATGATATACAAATTATGGGCATGTTGTTTTGTGGATCTAGCTTAAGACTTTTGACTGTTTAATTTAAGTCTTGAATGTAAAAAATGTTTTGATTTAGTTCAAGTACCAAAATTTTATACCTTGAAATTTTATATAAATGTTGAATAAAATGTTAAAAATTTAATTTATATATAATGTTAGTATAAATATTTTTATATTTATCGTGAATTACAATAATCTATTATCAAAAAATATTTAATTTAAATTCTAACCACTTGATATGAGTGCTTGTGATGTGCAGACATCGTAAAATGTCAGTGCATGTAAATTAAATTGTTTAATCAATATTTTTAAAATTTAAAAAATTGTTTATGGCATTTGACCCAAACCTATAGTATTTTGGTTTTGACGAATAAAATTATAAATATATTTTACCCAACTCAATATGAGAAGATTTAATTGGTTTGGATAGTGAATTTAATTAGGAAAATGATATGGGTTGGGCTTGGCTTGTATGGTCCATTATACAATGTACGAAAGACATAAAAACCTGAACAAGATATTTATGAATGTCTAATTGTATTTTCCACAACCAATATTCTAATAGATAGATCTGTTGCCATCATCTTAAAGGGTGTGGGAAATTGGCTTTTAGGGACCAAGGGGTACCATAGTTGACCTATTAAAAAGGGACCAAGGGGTACCATTCCTAATATGTACTAACAATTCAATTATAATCAAGATTGCATTGGCCCATGCTTAAAATTTAACATATTAATGTCAAGCTGATAATAAGTTCCATTCCCAGAAAGGTATAAAAGGAATCTCTTTCTCTAAATTTAAAAAATATTTATTAAAAAAAATAACAACTCTAGTACTCTAAAATAATTTTTGACACTAGCACCACCCTATTGAATATTAAAGCTGTTTTCCACAATCTTGTTTTATTTTTTTACAAAAAATGTAGAAGTGCAACGTGAAACATACTTTCTATGCAATTTTCCAATTTTAAAGTTAGTATTTATCACAATTTTTATTTTATAAATGCAGGATTTGTTACATCAAAAGTAGCATGTTGTGGTCAAGGAGCATACAATGGAATTGGACTATGTACCCCAGCTTCTAACTTGTGTCCAAATAGAGATCTATATGCATTTTGGGACCCCTTTCATCCATCAGAAAAAGCAAATAGATTAATCGTTGATAAATTTATGACTGGATCTACCGAATACATGCACCCAATGAACCTTAGTACAATTATTGCTTTAGATTCTAGGACCTAATTATGATATTTAAAATAATCCTAGAACCTAATGCTTCATTTCTATAAGGTTGTGGTTGTAAACCTCATCTTTTGCTATTTATTGTTTTTTTCTTAACGTTTATAAAGCTTTTGGTATGTAACAAAAAAGCTTTTGAAGTTAATTAAGTGAGTTATTTATTTTTACTTTTGGACCCAGTTCAATTTTTAAATTAGTTGTCATGCAAATATATCTAAGTTTCTAAAGGAAGCAATGTGGTAGTTCAATTGTTGGAAAAAAAAATGAAAGCATTGTGTTGACAAAAAAAAAGTGAAAGCATAGTTTGCACTTTTGCATATTACAACAAAAGCTATGATACAATTTGAAAAGCTTCTGGACTTTAATTATGTATTTGAACAATAAGTTAAATAAGTATTTTAATATTTTTAAAATTAAAATTAATAAATTTTTATCAAAATTTAATATTATCTCAATAAGTATAAATTTTTTCAAAATGACCAAAAATATATCATAAATAAAATAGGGATCAATCCAAGCACAAGGCTTGCGGAAAAGATCCGGAAAAGATATATGAATAATATATTTAATCCTAAAACAAAAATTAATTAAAAAAAAGCAAATATAAAATTAAGAATTATATAAGTAGTGGGTATCGGTAGATACCCAATTTTATCTGGCTTTTTGACAATTTTATTTTAAGAAAGATTTTCATTTAAAATACATGATTATGGGCCTATGATACCGCATAGCCCAATCTTTTTCAAAAATTCAATCAAGCTTTAATTTGGATTTTTGAAGCCTTTATCCATTTCTTAACTTTTAAACCAACGGTTATTTTTTACTTATATTTTACAAACCAAATTGCAAACAAATAATTACATATATTGCTATATGATATGCTACTAATAAATTAATATTAACATGCATTTTACGATAAAATAAATTATTATCTAATATTTTTCTATTAATAAAATAAAAAATAAAAATAATATAAACTTTTAAGTATTATTAAATTTATATGTATACATATTTTTCAAATATTGACCTAGTCAATTGTCATGTTGTACACAACTAGCGATTTATTGGTTCAACTAGTGATTCATTGACCTAGTGTCTTAATTGGGTCTATTACTAGTCGAGTTTTGTGAGTGTATGTTCCTTAGAATATAGCGTTAGTTTATCTTCAGTGATGTCAAAATTAGATTTTAATTAGATGATATAAAGATGTTTCTCATACTACTCCTCAACAACTTCGAATATGATAAAATTATTTTTTAAACATGTATTACAATCAATTTTTAAGTTATTTTAATATTCGATAATATTAAGTTTTTAAACATGATACTTTTAACTGTTTAGATATCATTCTAAAATAATATTTGATTTAGATTTATAATTGAAGAAAATATAAAATAAGATTTGATTCATATTTATAATTGAAGAAAATCTAAAATAAGATTTGATTCAAATTTATAATAGATAAAAATCTAAAATGCAATTTGATTCATATTTATAATTGAAGAAAATCTTTGACTAAAGTGAAAAGAAGATTTGATAAGATTTGATCAAGAGTTATTTACAACAAAATATGAACATAATCAATCTGAAGAATTTACAAACGCAATATCAACAAAATACGAACATAATCAATCTTACAAACTTAATCTAAACAAAATAGGAATAAAATCAATCTGAAAAATTTACAAACTCAATCTGAACAAGATACAATTCAGAAATAAACAAGGACTAAATTGAAGCCCAAATTTTAACAATAAATAGATACTCAAGGCTGAAGAAGAAGAAGATCATTGAAATTCATTTTGGAGTTTAAAGAGATAAATACTTGTTCAAGTTAGAAATATTTTTTGTGTTCTTTTCTTAGAGTGTGAGAGTTTAATATTATCAGCTTTGTTAGAAGCAACTACTCAAGTTCCAATATTTTGTATCCAACCCGATAATGGGTTAGTTCTTTCTTCAATCTGGGGTTAGCAGATTGTTAGGAGAATTTGACTTGTAGGGTCAAGGTGGTTAGTTTCTTACTCAGTATGGGGTTGTCAGGTTGCTAGAAGAAGACTTGGATTGCAAGTTGTTTGGGAAGATTGGCTTGGAGGGTAAGGTGCTTTGTAATTCAAGGTAATTGAATTAGTGGATTAAAGCCTTCTTAATAAGTGGATTGAATGTAACCAAATGAGTGGTGAACTAGAATAAATTTGTGTCAAATTATTTATGCTTTCATTATTTGCTACCTCTGAATCCGAAAGCTTCTTATCCAAGTAATTAAATAAAAATGAACTAGCCTTCATCAAATTAGCAAAAAGTTCTCAACTTTGTCAAACACAATTCAACTCCCTTCTCGTGTTTGCACTTTCAATACCTCTCGCGATCCCTTAATTTCAAGTAACAATTCAGTCATTTATCTTTTTTTTTCTCTCTATTTTTTTCTTCTGATTTAATCCTTTAACTAATTTTAAGTAACAATTTGATCATTTATGTCTTAAAATGTAAACAAGATATACCTTTTTAAAGAAATCCAAAAAATTCATCATCATTTTCCAACAAAACCTAGATAATTCATTATCAATTTCAAAAAAATTCATATATTCATCAAATCCATAACTCAAATCTTCAAATAAATTCATATATTCATTTTCGACATCATCAAATCCATCAAATAAAGAATTCACACTTTAAGATTTGATCCCCAAATCACCAAGAGAATATCTTCTTCTTCTTCTTTCTATCCTTCACCAACATCAAATGTGAGTTTTGTTGGAACCAGATTTGTTCTAGGAACAATTTCTTCATCATGTTTTGATGATAACAATTGTACTTTGTGTGAACAATTTATTGCACTAATGATTTCATTGAGTGTAAAGTAAATAGAACCAGGAAACAAAGGAAACGATATCAGAGGAAACAAAGATGTCAGAGGAAGCAAAGAGATTAGATTCAAGTCAAATCAAAGAAAGTCAATGCAACGTTCGGACTCTGATTATTACGCACAATGTTGTGTGCACACATTTGTCTCTGAATATTTGCCTCTAAAGCGTATTTCTAGTGTACCTCTGAAGACTGAAGCGTGCCTCTAAAGTTTGAAGCATGCATCTGAAACGCCTACTACAGTAACTCTAAAGCTTCTATTTGAGTTGTCTCTGAAGCTCATGGTTCGCTTGATCTAAAGACTGCAACATGTTCCAAGATGGTTCTTTTGATACACAACATGCTCTAAAGATCCAAAAAGGTGACGTTGCCCTTGCCACTAATTCTAAGTCATGCAGTTCTGCCTCTAACTACTTGAACCAAACAACACAACATCTGACTCTGATGATCAAGTTATGTTCTGATGTAGAAAGTCAACGCTTTGATGGAAACTGAGCTATTTCATGATTTTGAAGGTCCAAGAATAGATTCTAATATGTTCCCTCTGATCTTTAACAAGCGTATAAAAGAAGATTCAAGGAGAATTATTTTCAAGCGATATTTGGACATTCTCGCACAAAATAATTCTAGAAGATTTGGTTGAAGATCTTAATCAAGCTTCAACAGTCTTATCCCTAAATCGTATCTATCAAGTTTTATTTTTGTGAAGATCTCTATTGGATGTGTGCAAGGAAGATACGTTCAAAAGATTCAAGGATAACTGTTTTCAAGCGCTATTTGGACATTTCAAAGATAATCATTCTAAAATATTTTATTGAAGATTTGTTTTGGAATTAATCATGCTTCAACAATCATATTCTCAAACCGTATCTTTCAAATTTTATTTTTTTGTGAAGATCTCCATTGACCTCGCGCAAGGAAGATACACTTAGAAGATTCAAGGAGAATAATTTTTAAGCGTTATCTAGACATTCTTGCACATAATCATTCTAGAATATTTGGTTGAAGATTCATTATGGAATTAATCAAGCTTCAACGGTCATATTCCCAAACACTATCTATCAAGGTTTATTTTTTGTGAAGATCTTTGTTAACCTCACGTAAGGAAGATACACTCATATTTTGTTTAGGACAATATTGAAAACTTAGTTCATGCTATATAAAGGGATCAATGCTAAAGAAGAATACACAACACAACAACTCATAAAACCTTACAAACTCAAAATTCTCTAAGTATTAAGAATTCAAGGTTTCAGTTTTAGCAAAGGCACTCATTCAATTTTATATTACTTAGTGCTCTATTTTAGTGAAGAGTTCATTGTAATCAATCCGCTTAAAAGAAGAAAAATAGAATCAAGTTTCACCTTTTTGTAATCCAACCCAGTAGTTGCCATTCTTCCTTAATGACTTGTAGGTTTTCAAGTTTAGAAGAATTGGCTTGTAGGGTCAAGATGTTGTAGTGTCTCAACGGTCTGTAAGTTTTATGCTAAAAGTTGAGAAGACTGACTTGTAGGGTCTGGTGTTGTATTTCAGGTGTTGAATTAGTGGATAAATCATTTTGTGTGAGGGGACTGGACGTAACTGCCACGTTGGTAGTGAACCAATATAAATCCTATTTTTTTCCCCTCTGCCCTGATACTTTATTTTATTGTTGCCTCTATTCTTGAAAAGAAGTTTTTAATGAGGAAAACACAATTCAATCCCTTTTTCGTGTTTTTGTAACTTCAAGTCTTTTATTTGATGAATTTGATGTTGTTGTATTTATTGGAGATGGAAATATGAATTTATTTAAAGATTTGAGTTATGAATTTGATGAAAATCTGAATCTTGTTGAAGATGATAATTCATTTTATGAGTTTTATTTGAAAATGATGATGAATTTTTGTAAAAAAAAAAAAAGACTACTCTGGTGATATTTTAAGACATAAAAGATCAAATTATTACTAAAAATTAATTAATTGATCATTTTGGAAAGAAAAAAAAAAGATAAATTACTGAATTGTTACCTGAAATTAAGTTAAGGGACCGTGAGAGATATTTTCCCTATAAAACAATTATAATAATAATAATAATAGAAATTTCACATTAATATTTTTATAGAAATATAGTAGTAGATTAGTAATATTTAAACAAAAAAATCATTTTTTAATAATGTGTAGAAAAATTATTTAAGCATTTGCTATTAGTTATCTTTTATGTAGTTAAATAAAAAAAGTTTAAATATGCAATTAGTCTCTGCTAAATGTAAGAAATTTGATTTTAGTCTCTGCAAAATAATTTTTTTAGTTTAAGTCCCGACATATTATTTAATTTGAAAGGAAAAAAAAATGACTGTTACTTGAAATTAAGTTAAGGGACTGCGAGAGGTATTTTTCCTATATAATAATAATAATAGTAATAATAATAATAATAATAATAATAATAATAATAATAATAATAATAATAATATCACATTAATATTTTTATTGAAATATAGTAGTAGATTAGTAATGCTTAATCAAAAAAATTATTTTTTAATATATATAATGTATAGAAAAATTATTTAAGCATTTTCTATTAGTTATCTTTTGTTAATAAATATAATTTTCTTGCAAAATATAAGAAAGTTGATTTTAAATTTTTTAGTTTAAACCCCTGCATAATGCAGACTTTTTGTTTTAGTCCATAATGGTTAGGGATGAGAATAGGTTAGGCCGTCCGTTAGGGGTCTATGGCATGACCTACTTATGGCCTGACCTATTTAATAAAAAGGTTAGACTCATACTATTTTTAAAGCTTATTTATTTAAATAGGTCAGAGTCAGACTTATAAAAAAGCCTTTTAGGCTTGACAGGCCGACCTATATATATTTTATTATTTATTAATATTAATTTTTATTAATATATTAATAATAATATTTCCTATTTTAAATTCTATCAATTAGACAATCACTCAGTAGTTATTCCATATTTGGTAGTCGTTCCATATTCGATAGTTATCAATTAGTCAATCATTCAGTAGTCGTTCCATATTTGTTTGAGAGGTAATTATGTTTTAGGATTTAAAGAATGTTTGTTTTAGATTTTTTAAAAATTATTTTGTTAGAAAAATTATTTTTTGTTTAATATATATAGATATGTACATTGATATTGGTATCTGGAGAGCATCATGTGGTATGAGTAGAGCCTTTAAATATTTTCATATGAATAAGGCTTTTAAATAGGCTTTCAGGTCAAACCAGACTTTTAAAAAGGTCAGGTTAGGCCGGAAAAAAAAGCCTATGATAGGTCGTAGGCCAAGCTTAGGCCTAAAAAATTAATCGTAGGTCAGACTCAGGCCTTTCAAAGTCTGGCCTGACATGGCCTTTTCCCACCCCTAATAATGGTTAATACCATTAGTTTTTATATTTTTTTTATTTATCTTAGAAGATATAGTAAATTTCACTATAATTAACTCACACAACTGTATTAATTCACATAACTGTGAGGTCCTGAGTTTGAACCGAGACATGACGTTCAACTTAACAATATCAACATTTGTCAGTTGAGGTAAGGCTTAAGGACTACCGTTTGTTTTTTAACGGTTAAGGAATTAATGACATTAAACTTATTCCTCGCAAAATCAAAGAAATTTGGTTTCAATCCCTACAAAATAAACAAAATGAATTTTAGTCCTTGTAAAATGTAAGAAGTTTGATTTAGTCCTACATAATAAAAAAGGCTTAATTGCAGTTTTGACCCTTCCATTTTACTAATTTATGGAATTGATCCCCCTATTTTAAAATTTGTCAGTTTTGGTCACTATCTCATATTTTGAATTAAAAAATGACAATTTGACATATTTTTAATGACGTGACATAAAATTCTATAATATAGAACATTTAGATGCATTAGTTATTTATATATCAATAATTAAAATTAAAAATATGAAAAAATTTATGAAGTTGAAATCTAAGTTTTTACAATGTTTTATTCCAATTTCATAGGTATTAATCATTCTACGTCATCCTATCATATGTCATATTATTTAAAACATCTCACGTCATCATTTTTTTGTTAAAAAATCAGAGGGAGATATCAAAATTGTCGACTTTTAAAATAAGAGGCTAATTTCGTGAATCAGTAAAAATAAAGAGACTAAAATTGCAATTAAGTCTATAAAATAGAAGAACAGATCAAAACTGTCGACTTTTATATTTATTCTTATTTTTATGTTGCCAATATTAAAAATAAAAAACTTATTTTAACTAGTTTTTTATTATTAAACATTTGTCTGAACATGGTTTTTATAATACATTTGTGCGTCACCTTCTGTTAGTCAAATTTAATTTACTAAAAAGTGCAAAAAAATTTATAAAAATTAAAATTAAAATATTAATATTTTATAAGGAATAAAAACTTGTTTATTCCTTTTTAATATCGTCAACCTAATCATAAGAACAATTGTATTACACTAACTTTAATTTTTTTCACATTATTAGTTTGGAAATTAATCATTAAAGAAGCTAGTGGAACATATAATAATATACAAGATAAATATTTGTCATTAATTAAAATTAATATTCTTTTATATATTCTAAATAAGATGCTAATAATTATGATATATCAATTAAAATTTATTACAAAAATTGTACACGGATTCAACAATTTTTTGTATTATGTAAAAACTAAATTAAATATCTTGTATTTTGTGCGGTGTTTACCGACACTAAAACCAAATTTCTTGAATTTTAAATGGACTAATTTTAAAATTATTATCATTCAATCATTAAAAAACCAACGAAGCTAAACATTAAAACTAAAACGAAAACGTTTGTGTTTTGTGGAATTTAAACTAAATATTTTATTTAACAGAAACCATAATTAAATTTCTTGCTAATTACATATTTAAGTCAATAAAAAATTATCAAAAAAAAAGAATGATTTATTAATTAATAGCATGAGAGAACTCAAAAGAGAGGTATTATATAATACCTCATTGCTTAATCATTATCATCATCATCACAGGTTCACCACCAGCATCTTTGCCAGCATTCGAATCTGAGTCAGGCAGGTAATGTGTCGACGAACATTTACCAAACCTACCAGGCTAGCTAGCGGCTTCAATTCATACCTTTTATTATATATAGTAAAATTAAATAAGGCTCGGTGGTGACCCACACGAATATAAAAACATTTCGGTTTAAGCTAAAAAAAGGCCCGAACACAAAGAAGAATCGAACTACACTATCCATATGAAATTTTGGTAAATTTAAGTTCTATTTTTTACTATTGTATCGAAGTTTTTTTTATTGGATGGTGGGATCCGAAAAAAGTTGAGAATTGTCGAAGAAAGAGTATCTACCATTGAGCAATTAATAAAAGTGATTGTTGATTCAGTTTAATGTTTATTTAAAATGTGTAAAAGATATTATTAAATTGAGGTTTTCAGTAATATTATTAATTCTATTTTTTATTATCAAATTGAATTTTGTTATTATCGAATTGTAGAAGAATTGTGGGAATTAAATGATCATAACGCTTTCACAAAAGGTAAATTGGGTTGACAAAAAGAATGTAAATTATTCATTATACTTTTTATGTATGTAGCAAAAAAATATTATACTACCAAGATGTTTTTATAAACAGAAATGCTAACAAATGTCTTATGAGATAAGATATTTGTTAAAAAGCTAAATGTATAAATAAAATCTTGAAACTTGTGTATTAAATACTTTGAAATTGAAAAAATTTAAAATTTTCACTCAAAAAATATTTTTTATTTCCTTTTTTGTTCTATCTAGGTGCGTGTTAGTGTGACCTCTTTTTATTTGTATATCCATACTAAATATAATTAACTAATCAATTAGAAATTAGGATCACTAATGTGTCACTATTAACCTATTAGCTACATTAGGTTGCTCGCATTGGATTGACAATCAAAGTCAAGACTCTGTTGCTCTGTCACCGACATCTCACTGTATGAATAAACGAACCCTAATAATTTGGGCGTTCTGTCGGATCCAAAAAAGGTAAAAAGTAATCAACCGAAATTAACAAGTTACATTTAACAGTTATAATATGATAACAAAATAAACAATCATGTATATGTGTGTGTGTGTCATAGTATCAAACACCCTAATGCAATATTTACATGTCCGTACATATGATTATGAAAGTGCATATGATTATGAAATTTCTCACTCTCCGTAAAGGGGTGTAAACCCACTTGATCCAATGTGAAGTTCCTCTGATCAATCACAACTCAACTATACCCACAAGGATGTATGGCAGTACCTCCAAACAGCCATTGGCGTTCTAACTCTATGAAAATTACACACAACTATGAATGCATGAGCAAATTCTGATAATTATCATCACATATTAATAATTCTCATCACATATTACATACAACATACATACTCATAAAATTTATCATAAAAAAATTCATAACACAAAGTACAAAAACACATGTTTAGTAGTTATGAATGCATATTAAACACACAATCTTAATACAAGTATCAACAAGTACATACATATAGTGATATACAATCAATTCAACTATCTCAACACAAGTACAACCTACATGTTATACTAGAAAAGTTGAAAAAACTTTTACCTAATAGCACTTCCCTACATCGCAAAGCTATGCTACACAAAGTTATTGCATCTTCAACCAACAAAGCTCTAGAACCTTCTATTCACCTTAACCTTTAACCAAATAAAATGACTATATCAAAACTAGATCCCCAAGACCTTGATCTCACCTCCTAAAATACCCTTAGGGTTTTTATTTTATTTTTAAATCAGCTCAATACATACGTCCTATATCAAACTAAATAGTCATATGTTAAAACATGTTGATTAACACATTTAAATTATTCAATTTATTTTCCAAAGATTCAATAATTAGATGCAAATCAACAATTTTTTTAAAAACTCAATCATATTCAATTCACACCCATTAAACTTTGTTTTCTTGACTATCTTTTCAAAACATAGAAATAAATCTTTAAGATTTTCCAACCACTAATTATAAACTTCAAACTCAATAAATTATAAACTTTTAGAAATAAAGTCTTTTAACTTTAAAATCCTTCAAATCACATTTTTTACTAAAAATGTACCAAGGTCCCCTGTTTTTTAAAAACTACATCATCAAATACATTTCATATTATACGTTTTTTGTTTAGTTTTCACATCTTGGTCTAAATCATAAATTTAAAAGCATCAAACCTGAATTTTTTTTTGTTTAAAAATTAGATCTTTAACATCAAATGTTCAAACTTTTCACTTTAGACATAAAACTATAATTTTTGTCTCTAATGATTAAAAATTTCCTACAAAATAATAATCTAAACATAAAACATGAAACATTACTAAAGTTTGAAAATTTTCTATAAAACTTGTAAAATTTTCACCACTTTGTTTGAAAAATGATTTTACATCGAGACAAAATCAAAATAAACTATTTCTCTAAAATAAATCATTTCCAACTTAATCAAAAATCAACACTTTGCAAGTCACGTCTCTACATTTTCTTTCATAACCAATATTTTATCAAAAATCAACAACTCATGGAAACCAGATCTTTTGAACACAACATTATTAAAACTCATGGATCTACAAAATCTATTCACCACAAAGTTTAACAAATATCTTTCGTAAAACGTATACTCAATTCAAAGTATCTTCTAAATCATAAAACTGTTATTTTTCTTCAGTAACGTAATTAATCAAATTCATTTTAGCCCATATAATAACCACAAAAAACCATAAACATTAACCATAATCAATTAATTTTCAATATAACATTACTTTGTTTCAAAACAAATTCTAAAATTTTTCCAATAACATTTTTGTTTCCTTAAAATTTTGAACTTCACCAATCATAAATATTTTATAATTCTCTCCATAGCTAACTTAGTATCAAGAGTCTCGAATATTTTTTTTGATACTTAAAGAACTAATTATTTAAATATAAAATTTTAAACAATTTTGTTCAACGTTACATACTTGAACCCAAATAATTTTTCTTTGAAATCATAAATTACTATGAGGCTCTTATTTCACAACTTGAGTTTTAAAGAGGTTCACCACTTTGGCTTCAAATACATTAACATAAAACTTTATCATTATAGCTCAAAATAACTAAACATACTCACAAAAAATACCTTACTTTATCGATTAAAACTAAGTGAAATTTTCAATCATCAATTCAAATTTGTGTATTTAAAAACAACTCATGACGTAACTCAGCCATGTCTGAAAATCAATTTTTCACCTTTTTACATATAAGATTGTTGGAAAAAACTAGAGATAATTAACGATAACTATCTCAATAATACGGAATATTTTTTCCCCCACCTGTGCAGATAAATGGTCAAACAGAAAATACAATTTCACATAGCAAAAATAATTGGCAGAAAATTAAATATGAGACAAACGCAATTTTTAACGTGGAAAACTTCTCTCAACTTGAGAGATTAAAAACAACGGGACGTAGTCCAGTAAAACTCCCACTATAATAATTAATGGGTACACTAGAGTCTTCCTAATAACAATAGAGAACATCAATAAAAAATAACAACCTTATAACAATCTTCCACTAAAGTGGGTATGCCAAAGTAACTCTTAGAGAAGATAAAACTACTCAAACTATATATTAAAGTAACAAACTCAGTGGTAGGAATAACATACTAAATTTATAGATCAAGCGGAACAAGTTTGCTACACACCTGTTACAACCACCAGAACCAAACCCTTATTTTTCTTCTCTGGCAGCCGTTCTTTTTCGTTCTTCTAATTCTTAGGATTTCTAAATCCCTTTTATTTCCTTCACGTGGGCCTAACCCAATAATACGTTTTTTTTTTCTTTCTTTTTTTTCAATAATAATAATACTAATAATAATACTAATACTAATAAAACTAGTGGGTTCCACTTGGGGAGTGAACTCACCCAACAAATCTCCCCCTCATGACTCAAGTGGAAAGGTACTGCTCAACCAAGCAAGCTTTCTTTCTACAGCATATCATCTTCCACACAGACAAGGTCTTCGTCATCATATCTGAACCATTCTCATCAGTATGAATCTTCTCAATTAAAAATGACTTCATTTCTAGTGCATCTCGTATCCAATGATATCGCCCTTCAATATGCTTCGACTTTGCATGAAAAGTCAAATTCTTGCTGAGATGGATCACACTCTGACTGTCATAGAATAACACAAACTTGTCTTGCTTGAGGCCTAACTCATGTAGGAATTTCTTCATCCACAAGAGTTCTTTGGAAGCTTCAGTTGCTGCAATGTACTGAGCTTCAGTGGTGGACAAAGCAACACACTTTTGTAGTCTTGATTTCCAAGACACAGCTCCCCCTGCAAAACTCATCATATAACCAGAAGTAGATTTTCTAGAATAAAGATCACCTGCCATATCTACATCTGTGTAGTCATCCAACATAGGTTCGTCACCTCCATAGCATAAACACAATTTGGAAGTGCCTCTGAGGTATCTGAGAACCCACTTCACTGCTTGTCAATGATCTTTACCAGGATTAGAGAGGAATAGACTAACAACTCCAACTGCATGAACAATATCTGGCCTTGTGCATAACATATCATACATCAAACTACCAACTACGGATGCATAAGGAACCTTCTTCATCTCTTCTTTGTCTTTCTCACTTGTAGGACATTTATCAGAATTCAATTTAAAATGAGTAGCAAGTTGAGTTCTAACAGGTTTGCAATTGCTCATGTTAAACCTCTCTAACACCTTCTCAATATAATTGTGTTGAGACAACCACAATTTATTATTCTTCCTATCATGAGTAATTCTCATACCCAGAATTTGCTTTGCAGGACCTAAGTCTTTCATTGCAAAAGGCTTGTTCAAATATTTCTTTAAAGATTGAATCTTCTTAGTGTCATGACCAACAATCAACATGTCATCCACATATATTAAGAGAATAATATAATCACCATCAGAGAATTTCTTGATAAACACACAATGGTCAGAAGTTGTTTTACCATACTCATGTTTCTCCATGAAAGAATCAAATTTCTTGTACCATTGTCGAGGTGCTTGTTTGAGCCCATACAAACTTTTCTTCAATTTACACACAAGTTGTTCTTTACCTTTGGCTTCGAAACCCTCTAGTTACTCCATATAGATCTCTTCCTCCAAATTACCATGAAGGAATGCAGTTTTCACATCAAGTTGTTCAACTTCTAGGTTCAAACTAGCTGCTAACCCAAGCACAACTCGGATAGAGGACATCTTCACCACAGGTGAAAAAATTTCATCAAAGTCAATACATTTTCTCTGATTAAAATCTTTCACAACCAATCTTGCTTTGTATCTTGGTTGAGAACTATTCTCTTCTGCCTTTATCTTGTATACCCGTTTGTTCTTGAGTGCTTTTCTACCATTAGGCAACTTTACCAAATCAAATGTGTGATTCTCATGCAAGGAATTTATCTCTTCTTGCATGGCCTTTAACCATTTTTCTTTATCAACATTTGTAATAGCTTCTTGATAATACTCTGGCTCTCCACTATCAGTGATCATCACATACTCATGTAGAGGATATCTTTGAGAAGGTTGACGTTCTCTAGTAGATCTTCTCAACTCAAACTCGACTGGTGGCTCAACTGGAACTTGCTCATCATGGTGAGGCACAAAATCATCAGTTACATTCTCATCATCTACCTGTATATCTCCCCGATCAACAAAGGTTTCTGCATGGGGCTTAGGCGCAACATTTTCAATGTAACTTCT
>NC_021165.2:32312509-32313828 GCF_000331145.2 Cicer arietinum | reverse complement strand
CCTTTCACAACCAATCTTGCTTTGTATCTTGGTTGAGAACTATTCTCTTCTGTCTTTATCTTGTATACCCATTTGTTCTTGAGTGCTTTTCTACCATTAGGCAACTTTACCAAATCAAATGTGTGATTCTCATGCAAGGAATTCATTTCTTCTTGCATGGCCTTCAACCACTTTTCTTTATCAACATTTGTAATAGCTTCTTGATAATACTCTGGCTCTCCACTATCAGTGATCATCACATACTCATGTGGAGGATATCTTTGAGAAGGTTGACGTTCTCTAGTAGATCTTCTCAACTCAAACTCGACTGGTGGCTCAACTGGAACTTGCTCATCATGGTGAGGCACAAAATCATCAGTTACATTCTCATCATCTACCTGTATATCTCCCCGATCAACAAAGGTTTCTGCATGGGGCTTAGGCGCAACATTTTCAATGTAACTTCTGGAATTTGGTTTATGTTTTTCAGCTTTATCAAAATCTTCAATAGTCTGGTGTTCAAGAAATATCACATCTCGACTTCTGATAATTTTCTTGTCAACCGGATCCCACAATCTATAACCAAATTCTTCATCACCATAACCAACGAATATACACTATTTGGATTTACTATCAAGCTTGGACCTCTCATCTCTTGGAATGTGAATAAAACATTTGTAACCAAAAACATCTGCAACCAAAAACTCTCAAATGACGGTAAGAGACATCTTTCCCTGTCCACACTCTATTTGGAACATCACCATCAAGTGGGATAGAAGGAGAAAGATTGATCAAATCCACTGCAGTTTTCATTGCTTCACCCCAAAAGGATTTCGATAATTTTGCATGAGAGAGCATACATCTGATTCTGTCATTAATCATACGATTCATTCTCTCTGCAACACCATTATGCTGAGGTGTCTTTGAAACTGTTTTCTCAAACCTGATGCCATGTTCTCTACAATACTCCTCAAATGGACCTCTGTATTCACCACCATTATCAGATCGAACACATTTCAATTTCCTTCCCTTTTCTCTTTCAATACTTGCATGAAAATGTTTGAAGACTCCAAATACTTGGTCTTTAGATTTCAAAGGAAATGCCCACAATTTTCTAGAGTGATCGTCAATAAAAGTAACAAAATATGATGCACCACCAAGAGATTTACTATCCATCATACAAACCTCAGTATGAACTAAATCAAGAATATTTTGCCTCCTATGAGGACCAGTATTATGAAAAGAAACTTTATGTTGTTTTCCAGCAAAACAATGAGTTCAAGTTTTTAGAGACGTACCTTTCACAGGAAGAAAGTTTTTCTTCGCAAGTATGTTGAGTC
>NC_021165.2:32305601-32312087 GCF_000331145.2 Cicer arietinum | reverse complement strand
CCATACCGATAATTTTACATACTCCTTCATCTCCCATTTTTACCATGCCAAAATCACCAGCACTGTAAGATGAGAAGAAATCACGCCTAGGAGTAACATGATATGAGGCACCCGGATCAATAATCCAAGTTGTGATCTTTATCATTTTTCTTCTCTTTGTCTTCATCTATTTCCTTTGATTGATCTCTCTTAAGGTACCTGCAATTTCTTTTTATGTGATCCGCTTTGCCACAATGATAGCATATCACTTCTTTTCTAGTCCTCTTGCTTCTTGACTTGCTACGACTTTCAGAGTTGTCGCGTCTATGGAAGTTTCTAGATTGAATTCTCCCTCGTGAATCTGTAACTAGTGCTTCTGACTTTAAGGAAGAACCAATCAAACTACGTTCCTTTCTTCGAGCTTCTTCATTCAACATGCTCTCTTTAACTGTTGACATTTTCAACTTTCCACTTGGAGCTGAATTGGTCAACGTCACAACAAGGACTTCCCAATTATCAGGCAAGGAACTCAACAATAATAATGCTTGCAACTCATCATCTAATTTAATTTATGCAATTGTCAACTGATTCACTATATTCTAAAAAATACTCATATGCTCTACAATTGAATCCCCATCTTTGTATTTCATATTCACCAGCTTCCGAATCAAGAATGCTTTATTTTGCACATTCTTTCGTTCAGACAACTCTTTTAATTTTTCCCACATCTTGTTAGCATCTATTTCAGTTTCAACATGTGGATACAGACTAAGATCTAACCACTGCCTGATCAACGTCACTGCATTTCAATTCATCTTTTTCTAGTCAGCGTCAGATTTATCTGCAGGTTTAGCAGTGTCACCCTCAATAGGATCATACAAATCTTTACTGTATAACATGTCTTCCATGAGAGTCTTCCAAAGTGTATAATTAGAAGAGTTGAGTTTAATCATATTGGGACCTTTATTTTTCTCCTCCATTTAAATGCACAAATCAAATAATCGAGCTCTAGATACCACTTTGTTGGGAAAACCAGAGATAATTAGCGATAACTATGTCAATATTGCGGAATATTTTTTCCCCACCTGTGCAGATAAATGGCCAAATAGAAAATACAATTCCACAGAGCAAAAATAATTGGCAGAAAATTAAATATGAGACAAACGCAATTTTTAACGTGGAAAACTTCCCTCAAATTGAGAGAATAAAAACCATGGGACCTAGTCCAGTAAAACTTCCACTATAATAATTAATAGGTACACCAGAGTCTTTCTTATAACAATAGAGAACATCAATCAACAATAACAACCTTATAGCAACCTTCCACTAAAGTGGGTATGCCAAAGTAACTATCAGAGAAAATAAAACTACTCAAACTATATATTAAAGTAACAAACTCATGGTAGGAATAACATACAAAATTTGTAGATCAAACGGAGCAAGTTTGCTACACACCTCTTACTACCACTGGAACCAAACCCTTATTTTTTTTCTCTGACAGCCGTTCTCTTTCGTTCTTCTAATTCTTAGGATTTCTAAATCCCTTTTATTTCCTTCATGTGGGCCTAGCTCAATAATACCTTTTTTTTTCTTTCTTTTATTTCAATAATAATAATACTAATATTAATAAAACTAGTGAGTTCCACTTGGGGAGTGAACCCACCCAACATATTCGGTCTCCTAAATTTTTTTGGAGGTTTGCTTTAATTTCTTGTTATTCAAGTTACTAACACTACTAATTTCATCTTTAATAAAACACTTTGTAAAATTTCACCTTTTCAATTTTGCTTCCTAACTCTTAGGATTTTTTATTTGCAAAGAAAAGAATTACAAAGCTTTGAGAAATGGAGCATGTTCGGTGTTGGAAGCTTTGAGAAAGGAGGATTTGAAATACCTCATCAATGAAAAGTTTTAGTGTTTGGAGAAGATGATAAAAACGTGGAAAAAAAATGAATGGAGCGTGTGGTGAAAAAAGAAATTCAATTTTGTTTCTCTTAATTCAATTTGCTATCTCAATTTCAAATTAATTCTAACTTTAAAAATATTACTCATCAAACTCAATCATAAACTCTAGTAATAATTCTTTAGAATATTTACTAATATAAAACTCCGTAATACCAACTCTTCATTTAATATTACTCATCAAACTCAATCATAAACTCTAGTAATAATTCTTTAGAATATTTACTAATATAAAACTCCGTAATACCAACTCTTCATTTAAGTACTATGTTAGTTTTCTTCCACTATCGATACATTCAATTATCATCAATAGTTACACACAACTCATATCAATAATTATTTTCATGATAAAACTAATTCAATTATTTAAATAATCAAATTTAATTTCCTTAATTCAGAAAAGTATTACTCATACATATATCAAATCTCAAACTACACAATAACTTGAATAAGAAGTTTCGTTGAAATCAGAAATGTTTCAAAATTTAAAAACAATATTTAGTACTTTTATACATGGGTTAAATCAATGATATTTTTAATCTCAAATTCGAATTATTTTTACACATAGATTAAATAAAAATATTTCATTCACAGAAATATGATTTTAATACTTTTATTCATAAATAAAAAGACACTGAAGGACTCAATACCACATTTTTAATACAAAACATAACTAAAACTAACTTAAATAATTTTATGGGTCTTATAATGACCACCGAACACAATCTCCGACCAACACCACCGTTGATCATTCACCATTGACCACCCATTGACCACTACTACCCTTGACCAGTGCCAATAGTGACCGCTAGCACCAACTACCGTACTTGACCACTCCACCGACCACCCATCTCCCACTACCATCCTCAACCACCGATCACTCATCTCCCATCATTGTCCACCACTTTGATGACTGCGATCACACATCAACTACTACTTTTGACTGTCAACCACATCTTTTGATCGTTGCAGCCATCATCAATAACTCACCACGGCATTGATAACCATTTTTCACAATTACTACTTTCAACCATTATTATTAAAATTATTATAATTAAATTAATTAATAATTATAGAATATTTGAACCATTTTAAATTAATTAAATTATAATATGATTTTTTTAAAAATTATTTTTAAGTTTCAATATTTTTTATATTTGATGAATTTATAATGAGATAGAGTAACAAGAGTGATTCAATTCAAATAAAATAAAAAATTAAAACTCAACTCATAATTAAAATTCAAAACTTAAACTAAAAATTAGAAATTCAACTAAAATTAAAAACTCAAAATTATAACCAATTTTTAATTTAAAAAAAATTTCATATCGTAAAATCAAAAATCATCCTGAACGGATAATTAAAAAAAAATCCACCCTTAAAAAGTATATTTATAATAAGGTGGGTTAAGACTCCGTTCGTTTACTTTTCCCAAGATATAATTAAAATATGTGATTGTCATTTTTTTTAACTTATCAATATGCGACGTTGGTGAAAACTACAACCATTATATACGAAGAGTTGTTATTTGTTCGTAAACTTTAAGTCAGACAATATTCTGCATCAAGTTAGTACGAAATGCATTTTAAATTTAGATCAATAATTTATATAATTATTATTAAAAAAACATTATATAGTTATAAATTATTTTTAGAGAGTTGATATTTTATTTTAGAATGTAGAATATATTATTTTTAAAATGGGTTATAATTATTTTAAACTTTAATATTAGTTAAGGTTAGTTAAAAAAAGTGCTATTAAAATATTTAAATTGTAAAATTTTTACTCAAATTAAAATGTAGTTATTTTTTGAAATGTTGAAGAAGTGTTATTTAAAATGTAGTTTTTTTGCTATTATGATTTATTATGTTAGTAAAATAGAATTTTATAAAGAAATTGTAATTTTTTCAGCAACAATATAATACTTATGAATTTTTTTTATAATATTGCTTTAATAATAAATTATGTAATATTATAAATATAATATTGATATTATTTTCAAAATACATAAAAAGTTCATCTTTTTGAAACGTTAGTAGATTTGTAAAAAAAAAAAGTAGAAACTATACTGTTTACATAATATACAATAAATTAAATTTCGAAACAAATGTAAAATGTATGGATTTTGATGAAACTATTTTTAAAAAATGTTATTAAAATTAATGATATTAATATTTGTTGTTAGTTGTTAGAAAGAGTTGTAGTTGAGTTCGTACAAAATTTTTATATACTTTTAAAGTCACAATTTTAGTTTATAGGGACATATTTTATGAAAAAGATATTTAAACATCATTTAAAAATTTATTTTAATTTATATATAGTCTCTATTATGATTTATTATATTGTTTTGTGAATATTTTTGATATAAAGTATGTCATAATTTATTATTTAGTAATTTGTAGATGTTAATTACAAAATAATGCTTTTTAAAATTAAATATTTTATGTATAAAACATCGATTTAATTAATGATTGTGTAAAACTATGATTTAAATCAACCTCAACCAGGCACCAGCTAACTATGCCAACAACTGACTTGATCAGACCAGATTTAAATCAATCTCAACCAACTATGGCTCCGTCAACTAGTAATAGTGTACTTGAAGACGAAATGCAATTTCAAACCATGTTGTCTCCAACACCAATTAATAATATTTTTGAGGAATTTCTATCGTCGGATAATATTCCATCAAATAATGAAGGAGGGAGTGGAACTAATGATCAAATGAATTATTTTGATGATTGATGTATTCGAATAATATTTTCTATTTTTATTTTTGATTTGTATGAATATATTACACATTATTATTTAATTATAGTGTGTTTAATTTTTGGTTTGTATGATAGAATTTATTAATTTTGGAATATTTTATTTTTCTTGGTAGTAATAATTTAATTAATATAAAAATTATATTTTTGTTTTTATATATAGTATTTAATTTTAATTTTACTTTTAAATTTTTTAAATTATATTAATATTAATTTTTTATATATAATTTATTTTTTAATATTAATTTCAAATTTTATGATTTTTTTAAAATAAAGTTCTCCATTTGTGGCAGGCAAAACAATTACTAATGGGGCATTTTGTGGTTGCTTAAGTTTAAGAATAGAGGCGCACCTAAAGGGGGGGGTGTAAGACCCATAGTTTTAAATTCTAATTTATGTATTTTGGTATTGAATTCTGAGGCTTTTTAGCCAAGTTATTAATACTTTGTGAGTTTAATGCCAAAAAATATCTTTTGATCACACACGCACGCGCACACACACACACACACACATATATATATATATATAAAGAAAGAAAAATAAATAGAAAGGAAGGAAGGAAAAAGGAAGAAAGGAAAAAGGAAGAAAGGAAAACAGAAACAAAATCAATTCCTCTCCCTGCCTCGCGAACTCCATCTTTCTTCCTTCTCCATTCTTCATTTTTGTTGCTTCCTTTTGCTTCAAG
The DNA here is from genome assembly GCF_000331145.2 of Cicer arietinum. Lineage (NCBI taxonomy): Eukaryota > Viridiplantae > Streptophyta > Magnoliopsida > Fabales > Fabaceae > Cicer > Cicer arietinum. The sequence goes on along the minus strand of NC_021165.2, from coordinate 32,306,693 downwards.
AAAAGGAACCAAGGCTGCGTGAGTGAGAAAACAAGGATTTCTCAACTTCATTCTTCTCCTTTGATTCAAAAACGGAGAAAAATGGTGTTGGTGTTTTCAAAACTGTCAAACACAAACCTTAACTTTTATCCTAATAGAAGAGAAATTTGCTCACCTCCACGCTACAGTGCTAGTGAGTCAACTTTGGAAGCGACAGCGCGAACGAAGTTTTTCCGGAATTAATCGCGGTACCGTAATCGCTCGTTAAAGCTATCATTAAGGTAAGGGCTCCTTCCAAACTTTTAGTTTGCATTTAGGGACTTACTTGTGGTTGTGTGGAAAATAAATTTGTTGGGTTTGAAGTGTAGATTTGGGGAAAATGAATTTAATGCTTTTATGGGTGAAAGTTTGGAGTTGGGTTTTTGGTGAAATTGATGAGTGTTTTCGTGGAAAAGGAATTTGATCCATCTATGTGTGTTGTTGAGGAAAAGAAATTTGATGTGTTTGAGTTGTGGTTTGTGAAAATTAGTTTGGCATGTGTTATGTTTGAGTTTTGTGGAAATTTGTGGTGATTGATGATTGAACTTGGTGTGGATTTTGTTGTTTTTGAATTGATCGAAATTAATATAAATTGTGGATTAAATTTGATGTGTGTGGTGGAAAATAAATGTTTGACTATGCTATGTGTGAAATTTGAAAATCGTTAGAGTTAAATGAGCATTAAAAATGAGGAATCTTTTAATATCTGCATTTACTTAATGATTGTTGTGAAAGTCGTTAGAGTTAAATGAGTATTAAAAATGCAGAATCTTTTAATATCTGCATTTACTTAATGATTGTCGTGGATAAGGTCAGAGTATACTCATGCATTTCATAGTACATGGCAACCGGATGAGCCATGGTGATAGTGGTGATCGGATGGGCCACAAGACGATTCCATGTGATTTGTTGGTTCATCTTATCCTTGCGGGGATTGTTGCGTCGTGTAAGGTCTGCGATACACTTCACATTTTTGGTAAATCGTGCTGACCCGTAATAGGTGGCACCTCGATATATAGTACTTCGGCCTATGATAGGCACTATATTTACGATTTACGTTTTTAGTAAATCGTG
>NC_021165.2:32267453-32305458 GCF_000331145.2 Cicer arietinum | reverse complement strand
TTAAATATATTTGATATGTATATGTATAGAAAATTCAAAATTTACTCTAATAATACTTGCGGGGCGGGTTTGGGTGCGGGTGCGGGGTGGATATCATCACCCCCGCACCCGTCCCCGCACCCGAAATTTAATTTCGGGGAAAATCCACACCCGCACCCGCACCCAATCAAAGCGGGTTTTCCCCGCCCAAATCAAACGGGTTTGGGTGGGTATCCGCAGGTGCGGATTTTTTTGCCATCCCTACGTGTAAGGTCCGTGATAGACTACACATTTTTGGTAAATCGTGCTGACCCGTGATAGGTGGCACCTCGGTAAATAATACTTCGGCCTGTGATAGGCGGTACATTTACGATTTATGTTTTTAGTAAATCGTGTTGACCCGTGATAGGTTGCACCTCAGTAATTTAGTACTTCGGCCTGTGATAGGCGGTACAATTATCATTTACGACCCTTCGAGGAGGGTTTTGGTTTGGAATTCCGAGTCTATGCATTTTGGCATATACGCATTGCATTAGGGTGTTTGGCATGCGAGTCATGTTTGATTCAAGATTATGATTGAGTGTTTGAACTCAAGTGGTTGTTGTGGTTGTGCTATAATTGCTAAGTGTGAATGTTTGGGATTTGTGTGTAAGTGTGATTGATTGTAAAACCTTTTTGAAACTCAAGTTGTCATGGTGATTGTGCTATAATTGCTAAGTGTGATTGTTTGGATTTGTGTGTAAGTGTTGATTGATATTGAAACCCTTTTAAAAGCTGAATTTTGCTGTTTTCTGCAGTTTTCTGATGTGTATTTGAATACAGAAGGCTGTATTCGAATACAAACATCCTGTTTTTGCTACTGACTTATGTGTAGTCGAATACAGAAGGTTGTATTCGAATACATACATCCTGTTTTTGCTACTAACTTATGTGTAGTCGAATACAGAAGGCTGTATTCGAATACATACATGTTGTTTTTGCTGCCGAATTCTGAAATAGCCTTGTATTCGAATACATAGATGTTGTATTCGAATACGACAGTGCAGTTTTGTTTAAAACTTCATTTTTCAACTTTGTTTATGCATGTTTGGCATATGGAAACCCTTTTAAGGTGCATGCTAAGTTGAAAGGTTATTTTGTGCATTTAAAACTTAAATGTTATGTGTTAATTTTTAATTTCAGTTGGTGACCTTTACAACTATTGTGGAAATCTGGGATTTTGCCCTCAGATGAGAACCAGGATCTTCCCACCGGTTAGTACCCTGTGGATGAGAACGTAGTTGGACACATCTGACTGGAGCTGTGTCAGGAGGATCTTGCAGGGCGCGTGAAGATCACCCGAGATGTATAGCTTTTTGTAGAATGATCAGATTAGGTTGACGTATAGGGACTAGATGTCTTTCTTATTTGGGTTGTGTTTATTTTAATTTGGAAGTCTGCATCTATACCAATATTGTCAACTTGACATTTTATTTTGATGGGTTCCATGTACCACTCTTTGAAGTGATGTGGGGAGTTAAAATTCTTGGGGCAGTGCTTTTGTACAGGTGTCTGCTGAAAATACCCCAAGGGTATGAGCTATGTTTGATAGGCCTTATAGCCCCGGTGCATTTTGATGTTTGAATACTTTGGATTTTTATTTCAAAAAACTATTCTGCTGCTTGTAAATGTTGTTGACTTTTTTCGTTGTGTTACGATCTAAATATTTATCCAAAAGTATTTCCTTCTTTATTTCTTTGTTTTTATGAATTTGTTTGAAAAAAAAAATACATTCGCGCTTTTAAAAATCGGGGTGTTACAGGGGGTGAATTAGATGTTTAGAAATTTTCTTGTTTTCAAAGATTTAATGATCGATTTTTTCTGATTAAGATATTGTATGGCAAAAAATAAATGGAAGAATAATAATGAACACAACAATATTATTCTAGTTCCCCTTATGACCAAGGGTACATCCAGTCCTTTTGCACACTACAAGATATTTTTCCATTATTGTTAGAATATGTACAAATCTCACTCTAAGATCTCTGCTACAAACTTCTAACAAACTTCCTAAGATAGCACACCACTATCTTAGATTAGAATACTTAAAGAAAGTACACCACTTTCTTTGAATACAATACAATAACTTCAATATTTTTTTTTCCAGTAAATGTTCTTAACTAAGAATCTGAGAATAACAGTTGTACAATGATATCAATCCAATAATATTTCAAGTATAATAGAGAACATTTCTCAATGATATGAAAATATATTGCATGTACTTGAAATATGAAAAATAACTTTGAGAATATTTCAGAAAATTGTTCAAAGTTGTTTAAAGTTTGGTAGTGGGATTGATTACATTTAAAACTGAAGTTATAAGGTATTTATACTCCATAGAAATTACTTTAGATCAGTGGCCATCGTTCATAGAGGTTTGATGAACATATACAATAATCTATAACCATTTAAGAATTGAAAAATTGCATTGTTTCGCAGTTGTATTCAGCTACAGCTTGTGTGTAGTCGAATACACCTCTGTGACGTTCAGTTTTTATTCAAAATTTATTGTACTCGAATACGAAACCTTGTATTGAAATACAATTGAGTGAATTTTTCCACTGACTTGTTGTTGTATTTGGCTAAACCAGGTTGTAGTCGAATGCAAATGTGCAGTCTTAGCTACTGACTTAACACTTGTATTCGACTACACCATCTCGTAGTCGAATACAAATGTTCAATTTTAGCTATTAACTTAATACTTGTATTCGGCTATACTATCTCGTAGTAGAATACATATATTCAATTTTAGTTACTGACTTATCACTTGTATTCGGCTATAACATACTGTATTCGAATACAACATTGTATTTTGTCAAAAACTTTAGTTTTAAACGTTGTTTACGCATTTTTGACACTTTAACAATTCTTTTGATGCATATGCTAAAATGAAAGGTTCTCATGTGTATTTGAAATATAATAATATTAGATTGCATCATGTACCTTTACATTATAAAACTTCCTGTATGTTTGACCATAGTTAACTTATACAGGGAAAACATCACACAAGGTAAAAAATAAAAAGCATCACATAATTAAAATGGAATCATGTTCAAATATTACACCACAATAGAAAACCATAGGCAAAGAGTTTCAACTAAAACAAAATAAAACATTTAGAAAGAAAAACAAACTACATCAAATACATTTCCAGTATCAAACTACATGTCATCATCCGATGGGAGGTGAAGGTGATCGATTTTGATGGATAAGTCATTAATTTCATGCAACAAAGTTTCATGGTTGTGGGCAATAGTGGTTTCCATGGTTTGAAAACGAGTGTTGACGAATGTGTCCATGTTCTGAAATTGGGTAGTGATGAATGTCAGTAAAGAGTTTAGTTTGTCCATGACCATGCGGTTTGACACATGATCATCATCATATGTTGTTTCCTCTACGTCGTCTTCCTCTTGGGTAGTAGTAGACGATTGGCCAATATCACCTTTATGGACGTAGTCTTGAAGTTGTTCATTTCACATGATCTTCATACTTGGAAGCACACTCAAGTCGAGCATATTCTCCTTGGATGGTTTATACATTACTTCGCAGAAAAATCTACTTAAAGTGATCCAAGATTCTAGTGACTTCCTTCCCGTAAGGTAAACCAATAACATTTTTGGAAGCAAAGAGGACATAGAGAACAAAATAAGATCAGTTGAGTGGACATCCTTCGAACATGAAAAACATAATCTGAAGCTCAAATTCAGATATCTAAGAGTAATTGCCAACCTTAGGGACTAGAATGTAACTCAGAAAGTAATGCAGGAGCCTGTAGTTAACGCTTATATTTCCAACTCCATACCGTTGCCTAACAAATTCTGAACCAACTTATGTCCTTTTTCGTTCCATGGTGTCTTTGTCAAACCGACACAAGGAGACATAAGCATCACATTTGGTGATTTTTACCCATTCACATATATTTCCTGGCCTAAAATTCTCACCCTCAAATGGAAGCTGCAAAATTTCACCAATAGTTGGAGCATCTAACTCAATGATTTTGCCTTTAACCTGAGATACTAATTTAGACCCTTTTTTCTTGAGATTACAGTAAAATAGCCTAACTAAGTCAGGATAAATAGGACCGTTATAACCAATGAATTCTTCTAAATGTATGGCCCTAAGTAAGGAAACTTAGGAGTGATGAACTTTTTGTCAGAGTAGTATGTGCGGAGCCAGTCGATTTCTTCCGAGGAGTGAAGCAAGCGAGATATGTCGACCACATTATCAGTTCTAGTCCTTCTTTTGGAAGGACCCATTGATGCATTCGAATATAGGTTGCTCTGGAAAGGTGTATTCGACTACACAAAAGTTGTATTTGAATACATGATTTTTTGGAAAAATGGATTCGAATACATACAATGTGTATTCGGCTACGATATCCAAATTTTGTTTTTAAAACGAATTTTTCACTAAAAGATCAACATGTAAAGCACATATTCATATTTGTAAAACACATAAACATCAAAGAATCAACAAATCAAGTGAAGATTTAGATCTGGAAGAGAGACGACTTACAAAGTAAAGATACATTGCATTAGATTTCGTTTTCATTTAAAATGCCAAGTTCTCTTCGTATCTTGTAAAATGAGTCTTTAGGTAGTGGCTTTGTGAAAATGTCTACTAGTTGATTATTTGTATCCACAATTGTTACTTCAATATTGCCTTTGAGCACATGATCTCGCATAAAATGATGAAGTTTATCAATGTGTTTAGTTTGAGAGTGCATGATTGGGTTCTTCGAGATATTGATTGCACTAGTATTGTCACATCTTAGTGGGATGCATCCAAGATCAAGTCCATAGTCATATAACTGTTGTTTGAGGCATAGGATATGTGCACAACAACTGCATGTGGCTATGTATTCTGCTTCAGTAGTGCTTAGGGCCACACAAGCTTGTTTTTTTACAGGACCATGATACTAATGTATTTATTACCTAAGATATGGCAAGTTCCGTCTGTGCTTTTTCGATATGTTTTACATCCTGCATAGTCATAATCAGAATAATCAACTAGGCTGCATATACTACCTTTTAGATACCTGTAATACCTCAATTTTTTCCTGTTAAAAAAAATAAATAATAAAGTAATATGTTTATTTTTACTCGACCTTAACGAGCAAACAAACATTATCATCAAAATACAAGATTTATACGAATAAACTAATGAAGAAGACAATCACCAGAATTCAACTCCAATTAATTCAAATTAACTTAAAAAAGATATAAGAAAGATATAAAGACTAAAGTTACATTTACTTTCGATTTTCAAATCATTAGACTTGGTGGTGCTCTTTTTGTTCTGATTTTATTATCTGCTTTAACCAATTGAAAGTTTCGTTGAACTCCTGCATAATAAAAAACAATAGAATAATTAAAAGTAAATAATATATTTATATACCAAAAACATAACAAAATAAATACATAGTATATCTTACTGCCTCATTATCTCTTCCCTTTTTAGTTTTCCCCATAATAGTTATTAATATCACTATTTACTGCCTTATTTAGTTTTCTTCATAATGGTTGTTAATTTCACTATTTACTGCCTTATAGTCCATTCCCTTATTTCAGTTTTCTTCATTTGTCTTAAAATGGTTATTAACTTCACTAATTCCATACTCAATCAAAAAGATAAGTTACATATATTTCCAAAGTAGAAAACAAAAATTGTACTCAACCTCTCTTGTTTTTCAGCTTACTTCATTTTTCTTCTTTTGTCTTAAAAAGTCATTATCTTCACTACTTTTATACTCAATTAGAAAGATGAGTTGCAAGTTTCTATACTTAGCAAAGGTTGCTTTTTTTGTTGTGAAAACAATATAAAAACCGAGACTGAATTTTGTCTCATGGACACTAAGATTCGTCACTTTAATTTATAAATTAAGGAAAAAATCAATCAACCAGGATCAAATACTAAAAAAAACAAGAAGCAGAGTGATAGGAGAGAAAAGCAATTAGAGGAAGTATTAAGGTATTTCTTTCATCTTTATTCTATAATAACTGTATTTGTTATCCAAATGTAATATATAAAATGAGTTATGAATGGAAAAAAGGTAAAAAATCTATCGTTATACAATTGAAACGTTCAGATTTGTGAGGGTAGAATAGAAAAAAGTTAAGAGCTTAAACCTTTGATGTCATTGTTGTCGCCAGAATACCGACCATGCTTTTTGGTCACTCCATTCGCACTCCTGACCCTTTCCTTCCTTGACGGCTTCATCTACTGGGCTCAGTCCAACGCCATTCCTTTTCCCGGCATTTGTTACGATCTTCAACTTCTTGTTCACCGTCTCAACGGTGAAGTCCGCGTCGGAAATACGCTTCTGGTTTCTCTATTGAAACTGTTGATCTCCATTAAGATCTCCATTAACCTAGTCGCCACCCACATGTTTAGTTTGTAAGCTTCTATTAGGGTTTCAGTAATACCAACTTTTTTTTTTTAACTTTTTTTTGTTTTGTTGTGTTAAGTTGGGCTCCAAATAGAAAAAAAAAATTGCCCATCTCAGCCCAATTAGTTTTTTTTTTCTCTTCCTATTTTTTTGTATTTCAAGAAATTTAATTTGCTTGCTAATTAAATATCAAATTTCATAAATTAAAAACAAGCAAATATTTCATTAAAAATTAACTAAATGTGACATCATTTTAATCTTTAAGTTATTAGAATACAAATTGTGACAACTTGGTGGTTCTAAATCTCATCTTCACAAATAAATTAATAAATTAAAAATCATAAACAAATTCATCATAAAAATTATTAAAAGTTAACTAAAAATGACATATTTTAATCCCTGAGTTGCATAATACAAATTATATATTTTGATAGATTTAAAATTTATTTTTATAAATAAATAGATCTAAAATCAACTTTTTAAAATTTAATTAATTAGATGTGTTTTTTTTTAATCTTGAAGTTGTTAAAACACAAGTTAAACTATTTGTTGGTTTTGAAACTCAATTTAAAAATAAAAAATAATAAAAAAATATTCTTAAGAGGATTAAATTAGATGTGACAACTTTTTACTCCTTGAGTTTTGAAACATGAGTTGTACAATTCGATCGTCTTAAAACTCATATTTTAAAATAATTATTCAAATCAAACAAGTTTTTTTATGTTCGTCAAAATTAACTTTTTTAATAACAAAATACAATTTATTTAAAAGCAATCAACACATCCACATTTTCTACCAAGAACTACATAACTTTGATTTCTCCATCGCACCGGAAGATATGTAGGAGCACAATAATAAAAACTTTTTTTTTCTTTCACTCTTTTTTTAACACGCTTTTATCTCAAAAATCACATTTATAAAAAACAATTTATATTCATATTTAATAATAAAGAGAAATAAGTATATTTAAGTTGGTATAATTTTGCACAATTAATTATAGGTAACTGTATTTTAACGGATGTCGTAGGGGGCTAATACCTTTCCTACACAAAATCGATTTCCAAACTCAAAATCTGGTATCAAAGACTATTTTTTTTATTTTTGAGGGTTTCTCAATATTTTTCCTAATTTAAAATAAATTTTGGTGGCGACTCCATTGAATTTGAGGAACACTCGAAATTTTAGGTTGTGACAATACCATAAGCCAACATTGGTTGTTCCTTTCAAATATTTCATTATTCGCTTTACTACTACAAGATGTGATTCTTTAGGATCTGTGCACATCAACGACATGATGCTATGTATTCTGTTTCAGTAGTACTTAGGGCCACACAAGCTTGCTTTTTACAAGACCATGATACTAATGCATTACCTAATATATGGCAAGTGCCGCTTGTGCTTTTACGATCCATTTTGCATCCTGCATAGTCAGAATCAGAATTACCAACTAGACTACATATGCTACCCTTTGGATACCATAGGCCAACATTGGTTGTTCCTTTCAAATATTTCATAATTCTTTTTACTGCTACAAAATGTGATTCTTTAGGATCTATTAAAATACCGGATTCATCTTTATCTACATAGGTTGCGGAGCCCATAGGAGTTGCACTTTCTTTGCTGTTTTCCATCTCAAACCTTTTTAACAATTCCTTGCAATACTTTGCTTGATTTATGAAGATGCCATTCTTGAGTTGCTTGATGTGGAGTCCAAGAAAATAATTTAACTTTCCAATCATAGACATTTCAAATTTTCCTTGCATCATTAATGAGAATTCTTCACATATTTCATTAGTGGTTGATCCAAATATGATATTATCAATGTAGTTTTGAACAAGTAAAGTGTGATTATTAGTTTTTTTTAATAAATAATGTCTTATCAACTTTACCCTTTTCAAACCTCCGTTCACATAAGAAGTTATTTAGCCTATCATACCAAGCTCTTGGAGCTTGTTCCAAACCATAAAGAGCTTTCTTTAATTTGAAAACATGTGAAGGATTCTTGAAGTCGTCAAAACCGGGTGGCTGTTTGACATATACTTCTTCATTAATGTTGCCATTAAGAAAAGCACTCTTGACATCCATCTGAAATAATTCAAAATTCACAGAACAAGCATAAACAAGTAATAGCCGAATTGCTTCTAATCTTGCTACCGAAGCAAATGTTTCATCAAAATCAATCCGTTCTTCTTGATTGTATCCTTGAGCAACCAGCCTTGCCTTGTTTTGAACTACTATACCATTTTCATCTAGTTTATTTTTAAACACCTATTTGGAACCAATGATGTGTTTATTTCCAAAATTAGGGATAAGTTCGCACACTTTGCATCTTTCAAATTGGTTTAGTTCTTCTTGCATGACAAGTATCCATTGATCATCTTTAAGTGCTTCATCAATATTGGAAGGTTCTATTTGAGAAACAAATGCCATATTCAAGCAAGCATCTTGGAGTTTGAGCCTTGTTGTAATTCCTTTATTGATATCACCTATAATGTTGTCAATGGTGTGATCTATATGGATTCTCCGTTCCTTAGGAAGATTGTCATTTTGATCTTGCTGCTCAATGTTGACTTCATTCTCTTGAGCTAGTTGATCATTTTGATTGTCTTTGCTTAGTTTCATTGAATGATACATGCATAGATTCTTCGACTAACAAAGTTCTCTTATTGAAAATTCTAAAAGCTTTACTAGATATTGAGTAACCAATAAAGATACCTTCATCAACTTTCTCATCGAATTTTCCAAGGTTATCCTTACCATTATTCAGTATAAAACACTTACATCCAAATATGTGAAAGTGAGAGATATTGGGTTTTCTACCTTAGTAGAGTTCATATGGAGTCTTCTTTAATATTGGTCGAATTCTAACTCGGTTGGATATATAACAAGCTGTACTTACAACATCTGCCCAAAAATATTTTGGTAAACATGAGTCGCTTAGCATTGTCCTTGCAAGTTCTACGAGTGATCTATTTTTTCTCCCAACAACTCCATTTTGTTGAGATGTTCTTGGTGCAGAAAAGTTATGGAAAATTCCATTTTCTTCACTAAATTCTACAAAAGAGGCTTTTTGAAATTCTCCTCCATGATCACTTCTTATTGATACAGTTTTGGTTGCTTGTTCATTTTGGACTAGTTTGGCATAATTTTAAAATGCTTTAAAAGCTTCATTTTTATTTGCAAAAAGTAAGGTCCAAGTGAACCTTGAGTAATCATCAACAATTACTAGTCCATATGAATTTCCACCAAGACTTTTAGTTCTTGATGGACCAAATAAGTCCATATGTATCAATTGAAGTGGTCTTGAGGTTGATATAATATTCTTGGGTTTGAAGAAAACCTTAGTTTGCTTACCCTTTTGACAAGCATCACATAATTTGTCCTTAATAAATTCCATCTTTGGTAATCCTACAACAAGGTCATGCTTGACTAACTTGTTTAAATGATCCATATGGATATGTGCAAATCTTTTATGCCATAGTCATGCATCATTGTTGTCACTCACCAAAAGACATTTCATTTTTAAGGATAAATCATAAGATTAATTATAAAAATATTTTAAAAACGCTTACCAACAAACTGAATTTTATTTGATACTTCATTTCAGATAACTCATTTATCTTTGTTGAAAGCAATTTTGTAACACTTGTCGCAAAGTTGGCTAATGCTATTAAGATTGTGATTTAATCCCTCAACATATAGAACATCTTCAATTGAAGGAGATAGGGCTGCACCAACTTTTACAATGCCTAAAATTTTTCCATTGTTGTTTTCTCTATAGATCACATAACCTTTTGATTCCAGAGTTAAAGTTGAAAATTTTGTTTTGTCACCAGTCATGTGTTTTGAGCATCCACTGTCGAAGTACCACATACTAGAGGTACTTTTTTTGCATACCTAAAAATTAAGATCATGATTTGTTAGGTACCCAAAGTTCTTTGGGTCCTTGAGGATTAGTAACTTTCTTGACTCACACACAATGCCCATTTGAAACACCAAAGTTTCTAAAATGACAAGCATTAGGTATTTTTGCCTATTTAGACCACAATAAAAGCATGTAGGAGTAGATTTACTTGTATATGTATGTATATGAGGTTTGTTTTGAATAAAATTTTTCTTATAATAATGATAATATTTTTGCATAATTATAACTTTCTCTTTGTTAGATCAGTCACTTGCCTTAAAAATGATAGTTTTATTTATACTTGGTTTATCAAATTTTGAGTAACCAATACCACTTTTGTCATTGGAATATCTTTGCATATTAAGAACATTTTTCGATCCAACTTGTCCCTTTTCATATCTTTCAACGACTCTATTTAATTGGACAATTTTGAAAGAAAAAGAATCACACTTATTGCATGTAAAATTCTATTTTAATTTTTTAGAATCTTTTTTCATAGTGTCAATTTTCTCTTTAAGAGGTAAAATTTGTTTCTTTTGAGTTAACACTATTTTGAACAAATTTTTACAATCCATCAGTAATTCTTTAATTGCATTTTGAGCATCATTATACTCAATAATTAATTCACTATTAGTATCATTATCATGAGAAGAGTCTTTGTTACTAACCTCTTCTTCTTCGTCGGATTGGTGTGATGCCATCAATGAAACATTTGCACATTCATCATTTTCCAACTCTGAAGATGAATTGACTTCATTGTCCTCCCTTGCTTTATAGGCCTTTTTGAATTCTTTCTTTTTGAGAGCATTTTTCTTGATAATATTTGGACACTCTGCCTTTATGTGTCCTTGCTTACCACACTCAAAGCAAGTGAAGTTTTGGCTTAAAGTGGAAACACCCTTCTTCCTGAAAATTTTCCTTTTACAAGTTTTATCGTTTTTGAGGAACTTACCAACTTTTTTTACGAGGAAGGTGACGTTTTCATCTCTATCTGAATTCTCATAATTGATTTTCTCTTTTGACTATGCTTTCAAGGCAATGTTCTTTGTCTTCTTTTCTTGACTTTCATTCCTTTCTAGCCTTCCAAGTTTGATTTCATATTCTTCAAGTTTTCCAAAACGTGTAGAAAGGGACATCTTTGATAGGCTTTTCTTTTCAGAAATTACCGTTACTTTAGGTTGCCAAGCCCTTGTTAATGATCTTATAACTTTGAGGTTTAATTCATCATTATTGAAGATTTTCCCAAGTGCTGTCAAATGGTTGGTCAGATGAGAAAAACCTTTTAGTAAGTCCATAATAGATTCTCTTGGTTGCATTTAAAATAGTTCATATTCTTGAGATAATGTATTGAGTTTAGAACGTTTTACCTCCATAGTTCCTTCATGAGTTACTTCAAGAGTATCCCAGATTTCTTTAGTAGTTTTGCAATGAGACACGCGAAAGAATTCATCAACTCCAAGTGTTGATTGTAACATATTTTTGGCCTTTTTATCAAACAACACTTTCCTTTTGTCATCATCTGTCCATGAGGCTTTTATCTTTGTTTCTTCTTTATTGTTGATGACTGTTTTTGAAACATAGGGACCATTTTCTACTGCATCCCAAAGAACCTACTATGATACCAATTGTAAGAATAGAGGCGCACCTAAGAGGGGGGAGGGGGGGGGGGGGGGGGTGTGAATTAGGTGTTAGTAAATTTTCTCGTTTTTAGTGATATGGTAATTGAATTTTCTGAGTTTAAGAACAAGGCTTAATAAAATGTGCAGTAGGGGGGGGTGAATTAGGTGTTTAGAAATTTTCTTGTGTTTCAGAGACTTAGTGAGCGATTTTTCTTATTAGGATAATGTATGACAAAAAGTAATCGGCAGAAGAATAATGAACACCGCAATATTATCTTGGTTCCCCTTATAACCAAGGGTACATTCAGTCGTCTTGCACACTACAAGATATTTTTCCACTATTGTTAGAATATGTACAAATTCCACCATAGGATCTTTGCTACAAACTTCTAACACACTGCCTAAGATAACAATTTGTACAATGATATCAATCCAATATTATTTCAAGTATACTAGAGAGCATTTCTCAATGATATGAAAATGTAACCAACAATAAAGATCTATTTTCTTCTCCCTCTACATTTGGTTTTGTACCTATTATAAATTCTGTCAGTGGGTCTCTCAACGTGTTGTAGTCGAATACAACATTGAATTTTGTCAAAAACTTTATTTTCAAACATTGTTCATGCATTTTGACACTTTGAAAATCCTTTTGATGGATATGCTAAAATGAAAGGTTCTCATGTGCATTTGAAATTTAAGAATATTAGATTGCATCATGTACCTTTATATTATAAGACTTCTAGCATATTTGACCATAATTGACTTTGATTGTTTGACTTCTTTTTTAGCTTGCAACTTGATCACTTTCCTTGGTCTTTGTATTCATAAAAAACATAAGTATTTTACACACTAGTGTCAACATTAAGGACCATGGTGTCCTCATCACCATGCAGCCATCGGACATCCCTGTCTGGACGAGGAGTGGTCATTGTAATGACCTGCTGAAATGTTGATTTCCTAACGTGAAGTTAATAAAAAATGGCTACTACTGTTGAGCTTACCAAAGCAAGCGTATTCCTTGAGCACAAAAAATTCCACGAAACTAAAGGAATAATAGGAACATAGTGACACACCTACCCATTCATTGCGGGAACAAAATTATCAAGTCCAAACCACAAACAAGTAGAGTAGATATTCAGAAATCCACATATGCGCCAAATAGATATCGCTCGCCTGCATCCAAACAAACAATGAATGATAGTTTCATCAACCCCATCATAACAAGGACGCGATGGACATTATCTATTAAGATAAACTCTCAAATTAAAGTTTTGATGAAAATAAACAAAGGTTAATTAAGAATGTTAATTATGATTCTAAAATGTTATGTTAATTTAATTTGTGCTTTTTGAGTGAATTAATTCAAAGATAGGAATCAAGCAAAGCAAAGAGAATAATTAAAAACTGAACAAATAAAGAAACAAGAATATTATGGACAAAACAGAGAATGATCTCCAGGTTCAAGACTGATCATCACAACCTCTTAAACAATCAATCTTCACTATTTCAACGAAGCTTTTGCCGCTGAATTTTGTACTAAGTTTATCAGTACATGGAAAGGAACAAATATGATCCATTTCAGTTAAAGAAAGCTTTCAAATCATTAAGATAAAAGGTCTCGAATCAAGCTAGTTGAAACGGTCTGAATCTTCTTCAACCAAACTGTCAAGAAAGATTAATAAAGCTTGATCTGTATAAGACATCAGGAAGATATCCAGAATGATCAAAACTGAATCTCCAGATTGATCATCAATCTCCAGAAAGTTCAAATTGACAAAACCAGATTGATAATCAATCTCCGTTTTTGTAGAATTTCAGTATTGATCTCCTTACTTCTGCAGAAGATTATAATCATTCACCAAACTGTTTTGGATAGAATCAAGGCTACAAATCGAAGTTGTAACATTAATGATTAAATGAGAAGCTTCAAGGATCATTAAACTCAAAGGCAAACTGATCAAAGAAGTCTGTAACAACATTAGTCAAAACAGATTCAAAATGTTCAAAGGCTAGAATATTTTTAATCATATATATTGATTTTGGTAAAACTGACAGAGCACTACCAAAAAATCTTTGGACCATTATTAAATGCTCCAAACGCCTATAAAAGAAAGGCCAATGTCCAGGAAAAATGCAGAAGTTCAAGTGCTATCAAAGTCTCATAAATCATTCACATTCACATATTTGAAATTCTCATTTTCGCAAAGAAGAATCAGTTCTGAACTTTTATATCAAACTGTGTTATTACTACTGAATTCTTTGTAAAGAATCGAATGTCAAACAAGATTTGAGACATCTCATATTCTATTAAAACAATCTCATCATCATTGTAAAACTCAAACTATAAGAGTTTAAGTATAGTTTGAATAGATTGTAACGAATCCTATCAAGATCGATAGGTGATTAATTTACTTTCTAGGTGGAAATAAATAAAGCTTGTAACAGATCATGATTAATTAAACCTAGGTGCTGTAAAACCAAGAAGGTTCTTTGTTTTGAACACTTAGTGGAAAATCTCACAGTTGTGAGGACTGGACGTAGCCCGAGTTGGGTGAACCAAGATATATCTTTGTGTTGTATTCCTTCTCTTATCTCTTTATTTATTAAGCTTAATTGATTAACTGAGATAAAACATAAACTGAATTTCTATTTTTAAGCTAAACAAAAATGTTCTCCATTTTTTGGTAAAAAATCAAGAACGTTCTCCGTTTTTTGTTTTCTTAACCAAGATAATTCTTGAGTTAAATCTTGAGATTTCTTCAGGAATTTTTAAATATGTACATTTACAATTCCAATCCCCTTTCTTGTAAATCTACATTATTACTTCAATTGGCATCAGAGCACAGTCTCTAGAAAGATTAAAAAACACCTAACAAGTGCTAGAGAAAAGATCTAAAAGAAAAGATGTCGAAAGCCAAATATATTGTTGAAGGAGGATCTTCAAGCAGACCACCACTCTTTGATGGATATGATTATTATTTCTGGAAGAATAAGATGCAACTGTTTTTGAAATCTCAAGATATAGGGATGTGGCACATCATTATAGACGAAGATTTCATACCAAGAGTTGATCAAGATAACTCAACCTATGTTGCAAAGAAAGAAGCAGACTGGACAACTGTTGATAAAACTAAGGTACTCCTAAACTCTAAAGCTCAATTATTCTTATCATGTGCCTTAATTAGGGAAGAGAGTGAAATAGTAGATGAATGCACAACTACAAAAGAAGTATGGGATACACTGCAAACTCATCATGAAGGAACAAGCCATGTCAAAGAAACAAGGATAGACATTGGCATAAGGAAATTTGAACTGTTCGAAATGCAAGAAGGAGAAAATATTGATGAAATGTACTCAATGTTCACAAAATAGTAAATGAAATGCGTTCTCTTGGCAAAGCTTACACAATTCAAGAAAGAGTAAGAAAAATCATGAGGTGTCTTCCAATCATATGATGACCAATGGTAACAGCTATAAGCCAAACCAAGAATCTTGAATCACTTCCTTTGGAAGAATTAATTGGAACCTTAGGAGCACATGAAGTATTGCTACAAGAAGACATACCAATCAATATGGGAAAGGCAATAGCACTAAAAGCACATCAAGAAAACATCATAGTACAAATAGAGGAAGAACCAAAAGAAATTAAACAAGAAGATGCTGATGAAATTGATCTTCTCACCAGAAGAATACAAAGAATGATGAGAAGAAGAGATCAAATCAAAAAGGGATTTCAAAACAAAAATCCCAAAACAGAAGTGGACAAAAGCTAAGTCACATGCTTTGGATGTAATAAATTAGGACATTACGAAGCAGAATGTCCCTTAAACAAGAATCCACCAAAGTGATTTCCTTTCAAAAAGAAATCAATGATGGCAACATGAGATGATTCAGAAGAATCAGAAACTGAAGAAGGTGAGGAAGCTAACACATGCTTGATGGAAAAAACAAAAGAAGATGAGGTAATAAATCCCGAACCTTGTTATTTATGTGAACAAATGAGAAAAGAATTTGATAACTTGTTATATGATTCAAATCTTCTTATTAAAAAATGTAGCTCCTTGAAAGAACAATTTCATAAAGAAAAAGAAGAAAAAGAAAAGAATCAAGCTAGGAATAATGTTCTCAAAAATATCATTCAAGAATTAAAAGAAACACATACACAAAATTTAGAAAATCAAGAAGGTCAACAACGTTCTACAAAGAAAATGGAGAACGTTCTCCATAAAATTGAAAATGAACTTCTTAAAATCGATTTGTTAAATTTCATTAAAGCCATTGAAACTTTCTAGAAAATCTCAAATAGGAATCTTTCCAGAAAAATGTATGAAAACTTTTTTGTCCCAGAAAGAAAGGAAGAAAAATGTAAAACTAGATGCTAATACTGTAAAAAAACTTGGACATATGGAATTTGCTTGCTATTTTAGAAAAAGAGATGAAAATATTGAAAGCAAAAAGTTTATTAAAAGAGAAGATCGTTCTGTTAAACCAGCGCTGAAAAATCTGCAAAAAGGAGAACATTCTCCAGGCTGCTCTCAAAACGGAGAACGTTCCAAAATGAAAGTTGAACTTTCTCCAGAAAATCTGGAAAAAGGCGAACGATCAGGAACTATTTCAAAATCAAGTTTAAAACTTTTTGAAACCCAGATTATAAAATCAATTCCCTGATCAACAATTAAATATTCACATTGTCTCAAAACCGGTTATAAAAAAATGATGTGCTATATTAAGAAAAAATAAATATTTCAAACTAACTCTCAAGGACCTAAAACAAAGTGGGTACCTAAGGCTGAGATAACATCTTATGCAGGTTGGATTTCCAAATATAGAGAGAAAACCTTGGTTCTTGGACAGTGGTTGTTCAAGACACATGACAGAAGATAAAAACTGCTTTATGACTTTCATCAAGAAGGATGGAGGATCGATGACTTTTGGAAACAACAACCAAGCTCAGATTAAAGGTAAAAGAACTATTGGTAAGAAAAACTCTGCTCAGATAACTGATGTTCAATATGTTGAAGGTTTAAAACACAATATTTTAAGCATAAGTCAGTTATGTGAAATGGATGTGAAGTTATTTTCAAACCAAAGGTATGTGAAATCAGAAAAACTGAAAGAAACGTGCCATAAAAGCTTCCCTATCTTCACTAATATTTGCCCTAATTAAGCACACCTCCATCTCCTTATAATATTCATCCACACTTTTGCTACCTTGTGTGAGCCTTTGAAGCTTATTGTGAAGGTCTCTATGATAGTAAGAAGGAACAAATCTCTTCCACATTAACCTTTTCATCTCCACCCAACTATCCACCATTGGTTCTTCATACCTCACTATTTCTTTTTGTAATTGGTCCCACCAAATGAGTGCATAATCAATAAATTTCATGGCTGCCACCTTTACCTTCTTCTCTTCCATGTAATTATTGCATGAAAAGAGTTGTTCAATTTTCATCTCCAACTCAAAGTAGGCCTCCAGATCACTTTTTCCTTGAAACAATGTTATTTTAAGCTTCACTCCCTCTATTCTATCTTCTCCGCCACCATCTTCAGTTTCTCTTCTCCTCTTTCTACCTCCGTCATCACCATGATTTTCTTGATTTTCTAACTGTTCAATTCTAGCATGTAAATCTTCAGTATGTTCCCTCAATATTAATTCTTTGCATTTGAGCAGTTATAGCCTCCACTAACAATCTGTTGTTTCCTCCTGGAGGAGGGCTATCATCACCACCTAGTCATGCCATATTTTAACAAAAGAAAGAAAACAAGTAAAGTGAAAAAAAAGACCTCACCACACAGCTCACGTGTTTACACTCTTGAATTTGTCACTCATGTTCCGCTCAATTTAGGCTTTTTTTAATAATGAATCCCTCTTGTCTTTTTCCACTCAATTGTTCTCTTCAAGTTCTTAATTGAATCATCAAGAACCTTAATATTTTGAACCAAAAATTGGTACGAAGAACTTAGAGTAATACAAAGCAGTACTAATGTGATTGGAAACTTAATTTAAGGAATTTTATAAAACAGGTAGTGTGCACTACTTTTAACAATACTAATAATTTTTTTTTGTATATTTTTTTTTTGTATTTTACTTTTGTTGTTGTCTTTTTGTATTTTTTTTAAGTAGCAGCAACACACCAATTAGTTAAGAACAACAATTCAAACAAAAGCGATACAACTAAGAAAATTTATGTTTCACAAAAAAAATGCATAAACAAAATTTTATTCAATTCCAAACCTAGAGACAAGCTTTGATACCAAATGATATGATCCTATTTGTCATGATTCACTTTAAAGATCGTTCTAGGTTGAAAACTTACAACTTTGAGTCAAAATTGCGTTTTGCTGAAGAGCACGATAAGCAGAGCTACGAAACTCTGAATTCGATTCCAAAACGAGATGAAAGATGACGTTCCGAAATGCAAGTTCGACTGTTGAATCACCGAAAACAAGTATGTAGAACTCGAGATATGATCGCAGGGTACTAAACACGAAAAATTGATAGAATTTGAGTATTAGGGTTTGATGTAAAGGAAACTCAAAATTATTATTCAGCAAACGAACCAAGAACAAAATGACGCCACAATCTAGGGATTGATAAGCCAAAAAGAATGCCACA
The DNA here is from genome assembly GCF_000331145.2 of Cicer arietinum. Classification (NCBI taxonomy): domain Eukaryota; kingdom Viridiplantae; phylum Streptophyta; class Magnoliopsida; order Fabales; family Fabaceae; genus Cicer; species Cicer arietinum. The sequence goes on along the minus strand of NC_021165.2, from coordinate 32,286,910 downwards.
AGGATTAACAACCTTGCAATTTTCAAAATGAATTCTTTCAAGAACTCTAGAGAGCAAAGTCTCATAAAAATAATATTCAAAATATGCCTTCAAAAAAAACAAAGGTCAGCCTTATATAGTGGCAACTCCATACAAGTTCTCTAAATTTGGCCCAACTGAAGTTTTTACGGTTAGACCCAAATTTTCTTACTAATTTAGTCTATTACTTTAATAAAAACTAATATTAAAATTTGATAACACATAAATGCAACCTTCATTTCTTAACTTCTTCAATTTGGATTAAGCGATTTAATATCTTAGGCTTCAATTCTTCATGAGTTGTATTTGCTTCAAATAAAGTGGTTATCAAGTTATTTTGAACCTTTTTCGCCTTCTTTGACCTTGCTCTTGTCATTGGAGTTCCAAGACTTTAAAGTTGATATAGAGACCCTTTCAAAATATCATCTCAAATTTAGCAATATTAATTTTTTGTCTAGATTCCTCCTGATATTTCTAGAAAAGTTCATTAAGCTCCTCTGCTTCCCCTTCTTCAACCATGCTTGTGGTTGCATATGTCCGTTGTTTCCATGTTGCATTTGTTCTTTTCTTTCCTGCTTTGTCACTTTAGATAGAGACACAGGGTTCCAATGTACGCAACTATGTTGCATAACAACATCATATTAGTAGTCCATCAACTTAACAATACCCTCCAAAATAAATAAATATATACATAGTATTTTTTTTTATCAACGATGTACAAGTATTATGAAAAGTAATAGTGACTTACACTTTACACAAAGTTGTAAATTGATCACTTTTAATTATAATTAATTTTTCTTTTAACTCTACTCTATGAGTCAAAATTTTATTTAGACAATACCTATATTTTATATTTAATTATAAGTATCTAAGAATTTAAGTAGTTTGTATTTTTAGCAAAACTCTTATTTTTGAAATGTATATTTGTTGAATTTTTGCATTTCAAAATTATATTTCATGAAATTTTTACTTTTTATTATTTATTATAAAAAAACACACACACACATATATATATATATATATATATATATAAATAAAAAGATATATAGTGGTGGAGATTCCTTGACTCCAATAGTAAGTTTCTTATGAGTTATCTCCTTAAAAAATATAAATAAAGTTTTAATAATAAAGTTATCTCCTTAATAAGTCTCTAGTAGGAAGTCTGTGATGAGTTATCTCTTTAATAATAAAGTTTTAAAAAATATAATAAATATTGATAACTAAATTACGTAGCTATAAATTTTGAATTTATATAAAAATTTGTGTATTTAGTCAATAATGTATTATGTCAATAATCAAAGTTAGATTAATAAAACTCATCATTTATGTTGAGTTATTAAACAAAATATATAACTTATCTCAAATTTACTCTTAGAGTAATTATGGATCTCCAATATATACCACTAACATAAAAATGATACACTTGAAATTTATGTGAACTAATGAATTTTATACCAAAATGAAATGAATCTGAATATTAAGAGGATATATGATTATACAATTGAAGAAAACTTATATATATATATATATATATATATATATATATATACCAACAGGAAAGAACTTTGGAAAGTCAAAAGAAACCGTTTTTTGAGAGTTCACTTCTCCCGTCGCCAACAAGAAAACAACTAAAACTGAAAGAACCAGAAAATGACAATTTCTGAGTTGAAGCCATCATACTCATATACTCAATGAAGTTTTGATTAAACTGTGAATGAGCAATGCATGTATTAATGCATGGCACATATTTATTCACATTATTATAAGTTGCTTAATTTCATGTTTTGTTTAGTGAATGAATGAATATACCAAAGTGGTGCAAATTAAACTTATTATTAATTAATTAGCACCAATTTAGTGGCCGTATTAACTTAAATGTTAGTGGAATGGCCGCCCACTTGGAGAGGAGAGAACAAGAGAACTCAGTAACACTCCTGATGTCCTCTTGTTCATAATTCATAATTGATACCTAATTTACTTCCTAATCGTCATGAATCATGATGTTACACTTTGGCCAGTAATTGCAATTCTAATTGGCAACTAAATATAGGTTTAATTAGTTTTTTTTTCCTTCATGCTTTATCGGGTTTTATTTTGTTCTCTTAATTAATTTTTGCTTTGTTTTGATATTCAATTTTGCTTTTGTCAAACATATTAATCATTTCCGTCAGTTTTATTCAATAAAACTTATTGAATAAAACATTAAATCTATTGTCTAAGTTGTATCAGTGTCACTTTTAATATCTACTTTTACTTTTAGTGTGCTGCCTAGATTGTAGAAATCACCAATTCAAAACAACCTCTTCTTTGTTGTACCGACAACACACGTCTTTCTTAAATGATTAAAAAACAACCTCGTGTTAAGAAATGATACATTAGACACTAAACGCAACAATTCATTGGTGAATAGTTAGTATATATTATATACATTAGACGCAACTGGTACGTGTCTATTGCAAATGATGTGATCATCTATGGAAACCTTAGTAAAGCTCCAGATTTTCATCACTAAATTTTGGAAACCTAAGTTTTATTTTATTTTATTTTATATATATATATTTAAAAAATATGCTTATTACCATCATAATTAACTCATACAATTGAAAAATTTTGAGTTCGAATTCGGGACAAGACGTGTACTCTAACAATATCAACATGTGTCAGTTGAGCTAATATTTAAAGACAACCGACAAAAATACAATTTTGGTCCAAAGTTATCATGTATAATATTTTATTTTTATCATCTTGTTTTGGTGAATAATAATATTCCAATTTTTAACATGGTAAAAAACTTAAAACAAGTAAAACTATTGAAAGGATACCTATTTAAAAATATATGGTCCTGCAAATATAAGATTTTTTTTTCGTCCCTTAGATTTTTTTAAAAACAAGTATACACTTTTAGTTTTTTTTGTCCTTTAACATTTTTTTCTCAATATCATCAAAATTTATTCATATATTAGACTTAATCTCTATAATACGTAGAGTATTTAATTTTTGTTCTTTAGATAAGGAGTAAAATAGTATTTTTAGAGTAAAAATAAAAAAAATATATTTGAAATGACAAAAAAAAAATATCAATGATAAAAAATAAAAAGGGTATATTCGTAGCAATTAAAAACAAAAAATATTTAATATTTTTTAAGTTACATTCAAAAAATTGTAGAATTTATCTAACATTCAAGTGAAAATGTGTTATATAAGTCAATTTGTTAGTAGGGTAAAGATGATTTTGTGGATATCGGCTATTTTTTATTGAATGATGAGTAAGTTAACCTCAATTTTTCAAGTCAATCTAAGCCTTCTCAAAATATTTTTTCAAGTGATCAATTAAAAATAATATATTTTCAAGAACTAAATCTATAATTTATAGGTTTAATTATTCTGTAGGTCCCTAAACTATTTGATAATTTTTAAATAAGTTCATAAACTAAAAAAAATTGTAATGAAGTCTTTAAACTAATATATTTTTTTTTTTTTGTAAATAGATCCCTCTGTTACTTTGACATTAATCAACTGTAAATCAAACTATAATGAAAAAATCTAACTACAAAAAATTAGTTCAGTAAACTAATTATAAATTTTTAGTTTAAAGATCTATTTAAAAATTCTTAAATAGTTTATACATCACAGTTAATATATATATATATATATATTGTCGCGCTCTAAAATTTCGAATTTTTCTCGAAATAAATAAAAAAATAGTCTTTGATACCAGATTTTGAGTTCGGTAGTCGATTAAAAATGGTTACCTATAATTAATTGTGCAAAATTATATCAACTTAAATATATTTATTTCTCTCTATTATTAAGTATGAATATAAATTGTTTTTATAAATGTAATTTTTTGAGATAAAAGTGTGCTTAAAAAGAGGGGAAAAAAGTTTTTATTATTGTGTTTGACAAGAGTGTGATCTTGTTAATACGTATCTCCAGGTGCAATAGAGAAATCAAAGCTACGTAGTTCTTGGTAGAAAATATGGATGTGTTGATTGCTTTTAAAGAAAATGTGTATTGTTTTGGATAAAAAAGTTATTTTGACAAAAAAAGAATTTGTTTGATTTGAATAATATTTTAAAATGCGAGTTTTAGGACATCAAGTTGTACAACCAGTGTCTCAAAAACTCAAGGAGTAAAAACATGTCACATATAATTTAATCATTTTATGTTTTATTGTTTTCTAATTAATATGAGTTTTAAAACGACAAGTTATACGACTTATGTTATAACTGCTCAAATATTAACAAGATATCATGTCGAAATAACCACTTTAAACTAATTTTCGTATATTTATTAATATAATTGTGAAGATGCGTTTTAGAACTAAACAACATATTACAACTTGCGTCTTAACAACTCAAAGGTTTATCTTTTCTTTTTTTTTTTTATTTAAAAAAATGATGTTAAAAATTAAATAAATTTAAATAATTCTACGAAATAACGTCAATAATAAAAACACACAAAAATAAAAACAAAATAAACGGTAAAAAAATATCGACTTGTATTGTGATCTATTAAATAAATAAAAACACACTTTAATAATAGAAAAAAAATACTATATACAAATGTGAGCTCTCTCAAAACACTTTTTAGTGAAAACAAGTTATGGAAACAAAAATTTTAATATTAAATCGCAGAAATTGATTAATATCATTCATAAATGAAATGAATGATGTTTATTAATAGTTAATTATCTCCATCATTATTTATATTAAATAGAATAATAGTTATTAACATGCCATAATTACTAGTTAACATAGTAAGCCTACGTATACACAGTCTGGCAAAAGCAAACGCAATACAAATTATCTCAGACACCATACAAATTATCTCAGCCAAATTATCTCACGCACAAACAAAATTATCTTTCAAATAAATCAACTCTAGTTTCAAATATAAAGTTTTGAGAATCATGTGAATCAAAAAATACATGCCTATTCAGATATCGGGGGTGTAGACAGAGATGGTGGTGTGAAGTAGAAGTTGGAATGACGATTATACATTCTATTTCTCACTTTTTTTGGTAGATGCCCCCAAAATCTCCTCCCATTCTCTAATTTTCCCATCAATTTATAGAATAAAATGATGAACTTTTGTATTTATTAAATAAAATCAACTTTCGCATTTTAGATTGTTTTGTAGTAAATATTAAACATCATAGTTTTGAGTGCACAAGTCATAGTTATACAAGTAATATTCTTATTAAGCCAAAAAATAAATAGATGAGGGAAATAACTATTTGTAGCATGTTGTCACATGCTAATAAGGCAAATAAAATAAAAGAATAGGATGTGTACAAAATGAAGACGTGTATTAGCAGAAAATAATGAAAATGGGTGAATAAAATAAAATAAAAATGAAATGAAAACTGGGTGCTGTTGTTGTAATTCACAACCCTTTTCACCATTTTTTATGTTTTATTTTATTCTGATATATACTTAAATTTTAAAAAGACCTACCTAAATAAAAATAATGACTACAAATTAAATGAAGAGAGATAAATTTGTTTTTATTTTATTTTATTTTAAAAGAAACATGTTTATGGTAATTGCAATACAAAACGAAGTAATATAACACAAAAGTTATTGAATATAAATAAAGTATAATATAAGACTATTTTTTAACAAAATATAAAAGGCATAAATATAAATTCTTGTTTATTTCATTTGTTCCCCGATCTTGTGGGACTTTACACGCATAACACTCAAAGAAGATAACAATTTTTTTGGATAACGATATCTTGTGTAATCACCTTTTTGTTTTCTTGTTGGTGTTTTTTTTTTGTTGAAGCCAATTAAACATTCATTGTTTAACATGTTTATCCTTCATTCTTTCTTATACACTCATATCTCATGGTCCCGTGTATGTATATTTCAAGCGTCAAAATGATCTTCTTCGGGTTGGTTACCGATGCGTTGATCAATATAAATAGTGTGATGAAATAAATAATATGATCGTCTTCGGATTGATTACTGATGCGTAGATCGACATAAAACGATGACTACAAGCAAACATGAGTTTATAGGATAAAGGAAGGGAGATAAATTTGTTTATCTTTTTTATTTTATTTTGAATATTTTTATTTTATTTTAAAAGAAACATGTTTATGGTAATTGCAATGCAAACGAATAATGTGACACAAAAGTTATTGAGTATAAATAAAGTATACATATAACATATCCATATCCATGATTCATTCACTATACATGACACAAGGTTGTTGAGGATACGTAAAATATGAGTGAAGATGAATAAATCATGTGTGATTATTTGAAAAAATGTAAGATGCATGTAATGAAGATAAATTCTTGTTTATTTTTGTTGTTCCCCGATCCTTATGCGACTTTATACACCTACAACATTCAATGAATCAATGATAACAATCTTTAATTGCATGATGAGTCTAATATATCTTGTGTAATCACCTTTTTATTTTGTTGTTGTTTTTTTTTTTTTGTTTTTTTTAGGCCAATCAAATGTGCATCGTTTAAAATGCTTATCCTTCATTTTTTTATACACCCACCTATCTCGTGTTCCTGTGTATATATATTTCAAGCGTCAAAATACTTAAGATATTTTTTATATTTTCACATATTTCAAATTCCAAGATTTATTATCATAAAATAACATTTTAAAATGCTAGAACAAATCAACCATGAAACTGAATTAGTTGATAAACAGTGTAAGGTATAACATCGAATGACAAGATTGGAAAATGTACGTTCGTTACATTGAAAACGAAACAAATGAGGCAGGGGTTACTATGTGGTCAGTGTGTTTAGCTTTAGTTGGAGAGATAACAAACACTATTCATTCTTGTAATTTAGAACTTCTATGAATAATAACTGCCCCAGCTTGAAACGCTTGATCTTTTTGTTATTCCTAACTTTTGCATAGACTGCTCTTCCAAGTTTTCAATCCATCGGGATGCTCTAATTTTTGCCTAAGTCGCCTTTTCAGGTTTTCAACCTAGCGAGCCCAATTTTCAATTTTTTTCAATTTTTTTAAGCATAATATTTCTTGACTGCTTCTGAGTTTACTGGAAGTTGAAGCTCATCTCCATCCATTTCTACGAGTATTAGAGCTCCCCCAAAGAAAGCTTTTTTCACAACATATGGTCCTTCGTAGTTCAGAGTCCATATTCCCCGATAATCCTTTTTTATGGGCAATATTTTCTTTAACACTAAGTCTCCTACTCGAAACTCTCAAGGACAGGCTTTTTTCTCGTAGGCTTTTTTGAGTCTTTTCTGATATAGCTGACCATGACACAAGGCTATCATTCTTTTTTCTTCTATGAGATTTAATGGTCAAATCTCGATTTAACCCACTCTGCCTCGTCTAGCTTTGTTTCTATCAGGACTCTGATCAAGGGAATTTCAACTTCAATAGGAAGCATCACCTCCATTCCATACACCAATGAGAAAGGAGTTGCCCCTGTTGAGGTGCGAACAGAAGTTCTATAGCCATGTAATGAAAAGAGAAGCATTTCATGCCAATCCTTATATGTCTCCACCATCTTCTGTATGATCTTCTTGATATTCTTATATGCTGCTTCTACATCCCCATTTATTTTTGGACGATATGGAGAAGAATTATGGTGCTGAATTTTAAAACTATCACACAACTCTTTCATCTATTTGTTATTCAGATTAGTTGTGTTATCAGTGATTATCTTATTTGGCAAGACATTTCGACAAATCAATTCTCTTTTGATGAATCTGACAACCACACTTCTCGTCACATTGGCATAAGAAGCAGCTTCAACTCATTTTGTAAAATAATCAATAGCTACTAGGATAAACCGGTGTCCATTTGAAGCCTTAGGCTCGATGAGTCCAATAACATCCATTCCCCACATTGAAAATGGCCATGGTGATGTTAAAACATTCAAAAAGGTGGGTGGTACATGTACTTTATCAGCATAGATTTGACATTTATGACATTTCTTTATGTAACTAAAACAATCAGACTCCATGGTCAACCAATAGTAGCCAGCTCTTAAGATTTTTCTTACCATTGCGTGCCCATTTGCATGAGTTCCAAAAGAACCTTCCTGGACCTCTTGAGTGATTTTCTCCACTTCCGGTTTATCTACACATCTGAGGAGAACCATTTCATGATTTATCCTACAAAGCACATCACCATTTAAGAAGAAGTTCATTGACAACCTCCTTAAAACCCTTTTGTCGTTCTTTGAAATACCCAATGGATATTCCTTATTCCTAACATATGATTTAATATCATAAAACCATGGCTTTCCGTCAGAATCTTCTTCTATTGATAAACAATAAGCAGATTTATCTCTTTGTTGAATTTTTATGACCGACACGTCTTGACCAATGCTTATTTTGAACATTGACGACAATGTGGCCAAAGCGCCAGCTAATTGGTTTTCTTCTCGAGGGATATGGTGAAAAGTAATCTTCTCAAAGTGTTCTGTTAATTCTTTGATATGGGTGTGATACATAATCAATTTGAAATCTCGCATTTCCCACTCTCCTTTTGTTTGATGAATGACCAACAATGAGTCTCCATATACCTCAAGAAATTTTACATTTGATTCAATAGATGCTTTAATGCCCATAACACATGCCTTATATTCCGCAATATTGTTTGTGCAATCAAAACACAACCTAGCCATAAATGGAGTGAAGTGATTCTCTAGAGAAATCAAAATGGCTCCAATTCCATGCCCTAACACATTAGAGGCACCATCAAACACCAACATCCATTTTTCTTTATCAGATGATTCAGTCTCTTCAAATAAAGTCATTATGCCTTCATCGGGGAATTCACACTGCATTGATTGATAATCTTCTATAGGTTGTTGGGCCAAATACTCTGCTAGTGTGCTTCCTTTGATAGCTTTTTGTGTAATGTATACCAAATTGTATTCTGATAACAACATTTGCCAACGGGCAATCCTTCCAATAAGAGCAGGTTTCTGAAAGATATACTTAATTGAGTCCATTTTAGACACCAACTAAGTTGTGTGACATAACATGTATTGCCTCAACCGACGAGCAGCCCATGCCAATGCGCAACATGTTCGTTCAAGCAGTGAATACCTTGTTTCACAGCTGGTGAACTTTTTTCTCAAACAATAAATAGCATGTTCTTTCTTACTTGATTCATCATGCTGCCCCAATACACAACCCATTGACTCGTCAAGTACTGTTAAGTACATAATAAGCGGTTTCCCAAGAATATGAGGCACTAGGATGGGAGGTTTTGATAAGTACTGCTTAATATTTTCTAAAGCTTTTCGACAATTCTCATTCCATTCAACCTTATGTTCTTTGCGCAACAATTTGAAAATCAGCTCGCATGTAGCGGTGAGATGCGATATGAACCTGACAATGTAATTCAATCTACCCCAAAAGCCACAAACTTCTTTTTCCGTGCGTGGAGCCGAAATTTCTTGTATTGCTCTTACTTTATATGGGTCCATTTCTTTCTATTTTTGACTAACGATAAACCCAAGTAACTTGCCCAATCTTACACCAAAGGTGCATTTAGCATTGTTTAAACGGAGTCTTAACTTCCTTAGTCGCTCAAATAATTTTTGAAGGTTAACAACATGGTCTTTTTCGGTCCGAGATTTTCCAATCATATCGTCCACGTAAACCTCTATTTCCTTATGCATCATGTCGTGAAACAAAGTTACCATTGATCTTTGATAGGTTGCCCCGACATTCTTCAATCCAAATGGCATCACTTTATAGTAGAAAATCCCCCATTGTATGATGAATGTAGTTTTCTCCATATCTTCAGGAGCCATCTTGATTTAATTGTACCCTGAGAAACCATCCATAAAGAAGAAAAGAGAACATTGAGCAGTTCCATCCACTATGACATCAATATGAGGCAGAGGAAAATCGTCTTTAGGACTAGCTTTATTTAAATCCTGATAATCAACGCACATTTGAACCTTTCCATCCTTCTTAGGAACTGGTACAATATTAGCCACCCATTGAGGATATTTTGCTATTGCTAAGAAACCAACATCAAATTATTTCTTAACCTCTTCTCTAATTTTAAGTGACATATCAGGTCTCATCTTTCTCAACTTCTGTTTAGTAGGAGAATATTTAGGCATGAGTGGTAGCTTGTGTTCAACTATGTTAGTATCTAGCCCATGCATATCCTGATATGCCCATGCAAAGACATCCACATAATCATATAAAAGTTTAACCAACTTTTGTCGTTCACTTTCTTTCATAAACATACCAATATTAACTTTTTTCTTATCATGTTCAGTCCCTAAATTGATCACCTCAACATGTTCTTGATATGGCTGGATTATCTTAGCTTTCTGTTCAATTAACCTTTCTAGTTATGGGAGAGGCTCACAATCATCTTCACAAACCTCATCAGCGTGATTAATTGGGCATTCAAAATTACAAGAAAGGGTTCTAGTGCTGCTATTTTCAACATATTCATTTTCGACTCAGCATTGTTTAAGTTAAGAAGAAAAAGGAAAAAAAAGAAAATATGAATAAGGATTGCCAAAAAAAGAAAAGAGAAAAAATAAAACTAGGTAGAGAATTCAAAAATGCATTTATTGGTAATAAGTACGAAATTGAAATACATATGCCCTAATTAGTTATCCTTATAGCCTTGGGTAGAGCAAAAGGAGTTAAAAATACATAATTACTTTGAACATGAATTAACAAACACGAGAAACTCGATGATCTTCCAATTGTTGAGATTGGTTTTTGGAGGACAAGGGTACACCAATCTGAGGGTATCATCATCAACATGATCCTATTCCACAACAGCCACCTAATGAGCATATATTATTTCGGCGCTTTCAAAGGTTTGGTGAATGTCACAAATAGGAATCTGCTATGAATTCGGTATCCAATTTTCCCAACGAGTCATCCTGCTTTCTCATTTTTCCTTCGCATCCTTTTCTTTATCAGCTTAAATAGGTACATATCCCAACCCGTACCTATTGTTCTTTTCTTGTATTTCTATCGACTTCCCCAAATTACCAAATTACCAAAACCTCCTCTTTCCAACATGGATTTGGTAGACTTCAATGACGTGGTAGATAGTTTTGGTTCTTTTAAGCGATATCCTTCACCCATGAAGACAACGTTGACAATTTCTAATGCTTGAAAGGAAGTCTGTATGGCTTCCTCTGTGTCTTTAATGTAGCCTGTAGAAGATAAATGACTTACTATCATATATTTTTTCCCATATGTTATTACCAGCTTATTGTTCACTATAAACTTTAGCTTTTGATGGAGGGTGGATGTCACTACTCTAGTAGCACAAATCCACCGTCTCTCTAAAAGACAACTGTACGCCGATTTAATATCCATCATTTGGAAGGTTATCCCAAAGACATAGGATTCAATTTGAATCGGCAGGTCAATCTCACCAACAACTTGTCTTCTAGATCCATCAAACGCTTTCACCACCAAAGTACTCGAAATCAAACAAGCTCCATCAACATTAAACGATGAACCATTATCTACTAGCACTCATACAAGAATATGATCGTGACACCTCACAGAGATGTATAGTACTTTATTATGCTATTTCCCTTCAATTGGTAATTCATTATCGCTAAAACTCAGACAACTACTTGCAGTGATATTACCGACAACTCCATCAAACGGGTCGACAGTGATATCATGAGTAACATGAGCCTCATTTAGAACTTTCATTAGTGCCCTTCTATGTGCTTCAGAGTTCAATAACAAGGAGATAACATATATCTTGGGAGAGGTTTGATTTAGCTGATTCACCACCATATATTCACTTTGCTTGATAAACTTCAAAAATTGGTTAGCTTCATCTTCAAGCACCGTCGTTTTACTAGTCTTTTGTCCTTTTATAGCATGATACATACCTTATTTCCCTTTTTCTCTATGAACCTCCTTTTTCCTAAGTTATTCAGGAGTGTATACTCAACCACTTCGAGTCACCCCACCAATCCCTGAAATGTTAGTGACATCAGTTCCTTTAGGTTCACAGCCATTACTTGAATGATGATTTGCCCAATAGGATATGATTTGGTAATTCAATGGTACCGCCTTGGTATTTCGATAAGGAAAAGGGGTTGGTTCTTGGACAATTATTTCTTTTGGCCTGCTAGGAGTTGACTTAAGATTCTCTTTTTTGTAAAGGATTTCCAATGGTTTTAGGAAAGATATATTATTTTCCACACACGATCCTATGGTCAACACTAGATCATCTTTTTCATATTGGTCTATCCCACCATCAATGACATTGATAGAGGTATCCTCGTAGCCCGGTAAGGGGTTACTCCCTACGTTGGGACCGTCCTCCTTGAAAGTAAGCCATTTCGCATTAGTCAATTCTTGTACCTTAGATTTTAGAGCATGACAATCTTCGATGGAATGACCTATTGCTCCTGCATGGTATTCACATTTGGCATTTGGGTTGTACCATTTTGGGAATGGTGGTTCAAGAGGTTTCATTGGTCTTAGAACGACCATTTATTTTTGGAGTAAGTGAAGCAACAATTGGTTGTATGTGACAGAGATTTGATCAAAACGGGTTATCCTTTTTTCCCGATTAACTCGTGGTTTGTAGTGATTCGGGATTGGATTTTGGTTCCATTGATTTTGATGGGAAAATGTGGTAGGTGGTGGTTGATAAAAAGGTGGTCTTGAAGGGTGATATTGAGGGTATGAAGCTGGTGTGGTTGCGGCTACATATGGATAAGGAATGTAAGAAGTTTGTGGTATCGGGGGCAGGAAGTTTATGGGGTCGATAAGAATTGATGAGTGGAAGATAGGAGACTCTTGGGTTTACCATTACAGCGTTAGTATCCCCTTCTTTCTTTTTTGTAAATGTCATCTAGGGTCTTTTCACGTCACTCGTTGCACATACGATCTTGTCACTCCTCATCCCACTTTCTATCATTTCTCCTATCATGACTAGGTCAGAAAAGTTTGATAACATTCTCTCAATCATCTTATCATAAAAAGGTGACTTGGGAGTATCCATAAACATACCAACCACTTCTCCTTCAGATAAATGAGGTTCCACTTGTGATGCCATTTCCCTCCACCGTTGTGCATATTCTTTGAAGGGTTCATTGTCCTTTTTCAATGAATTGTGCAATTGCATCCTATCAGGGGCCATGTCAACGTTGTACCTATATTGTTTCAAAAAAGCATCTGTTAGGTCTTTCCACAAACGAATTCGTTATCACTCGAGATGCATACACCAACTTAACGATGCCCCACTCAAACTATCTTGGAAAAAGTGAATGAGAAGTTTGTCGTAATGAGCATGAGAAACCATTTTCCTGCAATACATGGTCAAATGATTTTTAGGACATGTGGTGCCTTTGTATTTGTTAAACTCAGGAACCTTGAATTTTGGAGGGAAAGTCACATCGGGAACCAAACACATATTAAAATCTTTGAGATCATATACATTATGTCCTTCAATTTCTTTTATTCGCTCTTCTAAAACATAGAATTTTTCCTTTGATTTTGTATCATCCCCAACGTGAGGTTGATGCCAATTCCCATTAACATCAAAATGAGGTACTTGGGGTGCAATATATGGAATATTTTCTGAGGGTATAGTGTTTTGGGGTGGCATGTAGCCCAAAGGAGATGAGATTTGTGATTGGTTTAGGATTTGGAGGTTGATAGTTGAGTGGTTTGGGTTGTTGTCCATGGGGTTGATGACTAAAGGTGGAGTATAACCGGGTGAGAGACCGTACGTAGGAAATTGCAATTATTATCTCTTTTTTTTTTTTTAGTTGGATGTTGGAGAATCATAAGCCTTACTTAAGTTTTTTTAACGAACACGAATTATTAATGAAGAAGAATATGAGGATCAATAAACAAAACATCAAATTCTTCATTGATGAGAAAAAAGTACATTGTATTTAAATTAAAAACTACATCGACTATGATATTTCAATTATCTCTTTCAATAGGACAATCAATCCTCTCTTCCAATTCATCTACCAAATGTTTGCAATATTCAAAGAACTTGTATACTTTGACTGGAGTATTGAGCGAATGGATTACTACATCAATCTCTCTTAGATATTTTGGAATTTTTATGATTGTGTGATTAGCTAGCATTGCCAATTTTGAAAAGCACTCTATCCAATGCTTGCCTTTATCTTCCAACTCTTTATAGATTTCTTGATTCTTCAATTGTCCAAGAAACATCATAAAACGCTCCTCCCAATATATGGTTTCATCCTTTAAGTCATTATAGATATTTTCTTGGTAATCAATGTAATTCTTCAACTCACTAGAAATTTCCTTTTCTGTTCTTAGTGCATCTTGGTGTTTTGAGAGTAATTCTTCAATTTTTTCCTTCTGTTGCCTCTCATTCCTTACTTGACTCTCGTAATTAGCTACCATTTCTTTCAGTTGTTTCTTTAAATCTTCAAACTCCTTTTTTATGTTCTTCTCAGAGCTTGCTGATTTTGTCCACAACTGCTTCCACATATAGGCCTCTTCAATAGCTGCATTCTTTTCTTGCTTTTGCACATCTAGATCTTCATTTACGCCTCTCAAACAATCTTGCATGTCAAGTTTATTTTCTTTTTCAATTTTCAACCTCTTGTTGCTTCTCTCGATAAACTAACTCTTACATGTGTTTTCTGATCGTAAGTTCTCGTTCTCTTGGGAGACTTTTTCTAACTTCCCTTGTAGTTCTTTTTTCTCCTCTTCAGATTTTAACAATGATTTTTTGAGCTCTTCTATTTTATTCATTTGTAACAAGGGTAGGTTCAGGCATTTCCTAATCATTTGAGGGTGTACTGTGGAAAGGCATCTTGATTTATTGGACTCTTTTCTTTACCCATTGTTGATAGGGTTCTTTTGTGCTGCAACTTCTACATCCGAGTACTTTTCCTTTTCTAATGATTAACTCCCAAGCTCGACTTATCCTTCTTAACATTGGTGGATCTACTATACTCGTATTGTGCAAAACTAAAGCTTCCAATGACTTATCATCTAGTTTATCCAACATGGGGTAGCCAAGTTATCTTAGAGCTACCATTGGATTGCAATTAATACATCTTTTCGTTCCCATGAGAGGTACATTTGGAAAATCTCCACATTGGCATATTACCTCTTCCACCTCTTGATCTCTATAATACCATGAAATTGTATCCCCAATAAGGCTAGCTATACTCTAAGCCCATTCACGATTACTCTTAATCCCAACACGATACCCTTTCTTGAACATATGTGACACAAACTAAGTATACAACAGTAGAGCACAACACAAAATTGTTCCCCCCTTTTTCTCGTGTCACATATACATAGAGTAGTATACATCCCCAAATTAACAAAACCTCCTCCTTCCAACATGGATTTCGTAGACTGCAACGATGTGGTAGATAGTTTTAATTCTTTTAAGCGATATCCTTCACCCACGAAGACAACGATGGCAATTTCTAATGCTGGAAAGGAAGTCTATATTGCTTCCTCCGTGTCTTCAATGTAGCTTGTAGAAGATAAATGACTTACTATCATATCTTTTTTCCCATATATTATTGCCAGCTTATTGTTCACTATAAACTTTTGCTTTTGATGGAGAGTGGATGTCACTGCTCCAGCAGCGTGAATCCATGGTCTCTCTAAAAGACTCGGTTTAATATCCATCACTTGGAAGGTTATCCCAAAGATATGGGGTCCGATTTGAATCGGCAGGTCAATCTCACCAACAACTTGTCTTCTAGATCCATCAAACGCTTTCACCACCAAAGCACTCGGCATCAAATAGGCTCCATCAGCAAATAGTTTTGATAGTGTTGATTTAGGCATGACATTAAACGATGAACCATTATCTACTAGCACTCGTGCAAGAATATGATTGTGACACGTCACATAGATGTGTAGTGCTTTGTTATGCTATGTCCCTTCAGCTGGTAATTCACTATCGCTAAAACTCATACAACTACTTGCAGTGATATTATCGACAAGTCCATCAAACTAGTCGACAATGATATCATGAGTAACATAAGCCTCGTTTAAAACTTTCATTAGTGCCCTTCTATGTGCTTCAGAGTTCAATAACAAGGAGAGATCATATATCTTGGAAGGGGTTTGATTTAGCTGATCCACAATCTTATATTCACCTTGCTTGATAAACTTCAAAAATTCATTAGCTTCATCTTCAAGCACCATCTTTTTACTACTCTCTTGTCCTTTTATGGCATGATACATAGCTTTTTCCCCTTTTCTCCATGAACCTCCTTTTTACTAAGTTATTCAGGAGTGTATACTCAACCACTTCGAGTCACCCCACCAATCCCTGAAATGTTAGTGACATCGGTTCCTTTAGGTTCACAGCCATTACTTGATTGATGATTGGCCAAGTGGGATGTGATTTCATAATTCCACGGTAACGCCTTGGTATTTCCGTAAGGGAAAGGGGTTGGTGCTTGGACAATTATTGTATTTGGTCTACAAGGAGTTGACTTAAGATTCTTTTTTTTTTTGTAAAGGATTTCCAATGATTTTAGGAAAAATATATTATTTTCCACACATGATCCTATGGTCAACACATGATCATCTTTTGCATATTGGTCTATTCCATCTTCAATGACATTTACAGAAGTATCCACGTGGCTTGGTAAGGGGTTACTCTCTACGTTGGGACCGTCCTCCTTGAAAGTAAGCCATTTCGCATTAATCAATTCTTGTATCTTAGATTTTAGAGCTTGACATTCTTCGACGGAATGACCTACGGTTCCTGCATGGTATTCGCATTTGGCATTTGGGTTGTACCATTTTCAGAATGGTGGTTCAAGAGGTTTCATTGGTCTTAGAACGACCATTGAATTTTGGAGTAAGTGAGACAACAATTGGCTATATGTGACAGAGATTGGGTCAAAACGGGTTATCCTTTTTTCTCGATTAATTGGTGGTTTGTAGTGATTCGGGATTGGGTTTTGGTTCCATTGATTTTGTTGGGAAAATGTAGTAGGTGGTGGTTGATAAAAAGGTGGTTTTGAAGGGTGATATTGAGGATATGAAACTTGTGTGGTAGCGGCCACATATGGATAAGGAATGTAAGAATTTTGTGGTATCAGGGGCGAGAAGTTTATAGGGCCGATAAGAATTGATGGGTGGAAGATAGGAGACTCTAGGGTTTACCATTACAGCGTTAGCATCCCATTCTTTCTTTTTTGTGAATGTCATCTAGGGTTTTGTCACGTCACTCGCTGCACATACGATCTTGCCACTCCTCATCCCACTTTCTATCCTTTCGCCTATCATGATCAGGTCAGAAAAGTTTGATGACATTCTCTCAATCATCTTATCATAAAAAGGCGACTGGAGAGTATCCATAAACATACCAACCATTTCTGTTTCAGATAAAGGAGGTTCCACTTGTGATGCCATTTCCCTCGACCGTTGTGCATATTCTTTGAAAGTTTCATTGTCCTTTTTCAATGAATTGTGCAATTGCATCCTATTAGGGGCCATGTCAATGTTGTACCTGTATTCTTTAAAAAAGACATCAGTTAGGTCTTTCCACAAACGAATTCGATATCGCTTGAGATGCATATACCAACTTAATGATGCCCCACTCAAACCATCTTCGAAAAAGTGAATGAGAAGTTTATCGTTATGAGCATGAAAAGCCATTTTTCTGAAATACAGGGTCAGATGATTTTAGGACATGTGGTGTCTTTGTATTTTTCAAACTCAGGAACCAAACACATATCAAAAGCTTTGAGACCATAGACATTATGGCCTTTAATTGCTTTTATTCGCTCTTCTAAAAAATGGAATTTTTCTTTTGGTTGTGTATCACCCCCAACGCGAGGTTGATGCAAATTCCCATTAACACCAAAATGGGGTACTTGGGGTGCAATATATTGAATATTTTCTGAGGGTAGAGTGTTTTGGGGTGGCACGTAGCCCATAGGAGATGGAATTTGTGATTGGTTTAGGATTTGAGGGTTGATAGTTGAGTGGTTTGGGTTGTTGTCCATGGGGTTGATGACTAAAGGTGGAGTATAACTGGGTGAGAGACCGTACATAGGAAATTGCATAGTTTTTGTACGTAGTTGTTGGGTAGTCGGGGTAAACCCTGGTGGGTGAGAAGGAGTGGTTTGATGTTCTTCATTTGCAATTGGAGGATTCCCATCCGTAGTCTCATTCCTTGACAAAGCTTGTATAGCTTCTAGGATTTGATCAACTTTGTCCTTCAATTAGTTGACATCCGGTCTCATCACTTCTTGGTTTTTCTCAAGTTCTTCCATGTTCTTGGAGTTTGCGCGAGTCCGTTAAGGGTGTCGGGGAAACAGATTTATCGATTTTTTCAGTTTTTTTTAAATAAAAATTTATGAGTATGTATTAAATATGTATGGAATGAAAATGCAATTATCTCTTTTTTTTTTAGTTCGATGTTGGGGAATCATAAGTGTTACGTAAGTTTTTTTAACAAACACGAATTAATGAAGAAGAATATGGGGATTGGTAATCACAAATAAATTAACAATCGAACTTAAAGATTGTTGAATCTTTTGTTGGGGCTATGCTGCAAATCTTGAACAAGAAGAAGATGAAATTGATGATAATCAAGGTTGCACAAATAAAATCTAAAGCGTATGTATCTCACTAAGCTTTAGGTTCAATTTGCCCCACTAATCTATTTATATTGGGTGCAAACAGGTTAACTGACGAATCTCCTTGAGGATAATTTGTAACCATTGAAGTGAATTGCAAATTCACATCAAGCTTATCCATCAATGATAGTTTATAGAATAACGTTCCTTCATTTACTCTCGTGCACTAGAGAAAAGAAGAAATAACTCATAAATATTTTTGACAGAAATTTGATTCATGAGACATGAAAATTCATCTTTTTTTTTTTTTTTCCGTCTAAAGTGTCTCTATTTATAGAAAAATTCATAACAATCAGTGAAAGAAAACAACTCTTAAAAAAGATTGTAAGATTTAGTAACTTAAAAGATACATTGGTTTGAATTAAACCCACATTATAATCACTTGACTAAGTGATACATTAAGTTATTTAATTTTGCTACATTAATATAACTATTAGAGAATTCCAAATATATTTTAAAAATTTCCCTCACAAATATGAGAGTTGATAAGAGATTAAGTTTCATGCAGTCAAAGAATCATGTAATTGGTCAAACCAAAAATTTGATATCGTTCGACCAAGGACAAAACTAATCATATTTTAAGTTTATAATGTGAATTGTGTGACCTTAATATAATGATGTCTTATTTGTGTTAATGACTTAATTTGTGCTTCTTTATCGCATATAATTCATGTCTATGCTAAGCCTTGTTGTATATATATTGTTTGAACAAGATTTCTTTTATATTATTATATATGGCAGATGATACAATTGAAAAAGAAAAGGCTAACCTTGATGCTACATTTATTTAAACATAATGCAGACCATTGAAAATTACTAAGCTTTCACTTTAACT
>NC_021165.2:32251074-32266110 GCF_000331145.2 Cicer arietinum | reverse complement strand
ATGTCAAGTTTATTTTCTTTTTCAATTTTCAACCTCTTGTTGCTTCTCTCGATAAACTAACTCTTACATGTGTTTTCTGATCGTAAGTTCTCGTTCTCTTGGGAGACTTTTTCTAACTTCCCTTGTAGTTCTTTTTTCTCCTCTTCAGATTTTAACAATGATTTTTTGAGCTCTTCTATTTTATTCATTTGTAACAAGGGTAGGTTCAGGCATTTCCTAATCATTTGAGGGTGTACTGTGGAAAGGCATCTTGATTTATTGGACTCTTTTCTTTACCCATTGTTGATAGGGTTCTTTTGTGCTGCAACTTCTACATCCGAGTACTTTTCCTTTTCTAATGATTAACTCCCAAGCTCGACTTATCCTTCTTAACATTGGTGGATCTACTATACTCGTATTGTGCAAAACTAAAGCTTCCAATGACTTATCATCTAGTTTATCCAACATGGGGTAGCCAAGTTATCTTAGAGCTACCATTGGATTGCAATTAATACATCTTTTCGTTCCCATGAGAGGTACATTTGGAAAATCTCCACATTGGCATATTACCTCTTCCACCTCTTGATCTCTATAATACCATGAAATTGTATCCCCAATAAGGCTAGCTATACTCTAAGCCCATTCACGATTACTCTTAATCCCAACACGATACCCTTTCTTGAACATATGTGACACAAACTAAGTATACAACAGTAGAGCACAACACAAAATTGTTCCCCCCTTTTTCTCGTGTCACATATACATAGAGTAGTATACATCCCCAAATTAACAAAACCTCCTCCTTCCAACATGGATTTCGTAGACTGCAACGATGTGGTAGATAGTTTTAATTCTTTTAAGCGATATCCTTCACCCACGAAGACAACGATGGCAATTTCTAATGCTGGAAAGGAAGTCTATATTGCTTCCTCCGTGTCTTCAATGTAGCTTGTAGAAGATAAATGACTTACTATCATATCTTTTTTCCCATATATTATTGCCAGCTTATTGTTCACTATAAACTTTTGCTTTTGATGGAGAGTGGATGTCACTGCTCCAGCAGCGTGAATCCATGGTCTCTCTAAAAGACTCGGTTTAATATCCATCACTTGGAAGGTTATCCCAAAGATATGGGGTCCGATTTGAATCGGCAGGTCAATCTCACCAACAACTTGTCTTCTAGATCCATCAAACGCTTTCACCACCAAAGCACTCGGCATCAAATAGGCTCCATCAGCAAATAGTTTTGATAGTGTTGATTTAGGCATGACATTAAACGATGAACCATTATCTACTAGCACTCGTGCAAGAATATGATTGTGACACGTCACATAGATGTGTAGTGCTTTGTTATGCTATGTCCCTTCAGCTGGTAATTCACTATCGCTAAAACTCATACAACTACTTGCAGTGATATTATCGACAAGTCCATCAAACTAGTCGACAATGATATCATGAGTAACATAAGCCTCGTTTAAAACTTTCATTAGTGCCCTTCTATGTGCTTCAGAGTTCAATAACAAGGAGAGATCATATATCTTGGAAGGGGTTTGATTTAGCTGATCCACAATCTTATATTCACCTTGCTTGATAAACTTCAAAAATTCATTAGCTTCATCTTCAAGCACCATCTTTTTACTACTCTCTTGTCCTTTTATGGCATGATACATAGCTTTTTCCCCTTTTCTCCATGAACCTCCTTTTTACTAAGTTATTCAGGAGTGTATACTCAACCACTTCGAGTCACCCCACCAATCCCTGAAATGTTAGTGACATCGGTTCCTTTAGGTTCACAGCCATTACTTGATTGATGATTGGCCAAGTGGGATGTGATTTCATAATTCCACGGTAACGCCTTGGTATTTCCGTAAGGGAAAGGGGTTGGTGCTTGGACAATTATTGTATTTGGTCTACAAGGAGTTGACTTAAGATTCTTTTTTTTTTTGTAAAGGATTTCCAATGATTTTAGGAAAAATATATTATTTTCCACACATGATCCTATGGTCAACACATGATCATCTTTTGCATATTGGTCTATTCCATCTTCAATGACATTTACAGAAGTATCCACGTGGCTTGGTAAGGGGTTACTCTCTACGTTGGGACCGTCCTCCTTGAAAGTAAGCCATTTCGCATTAATCAATTCTTGTATCTTAGATTTTAGAGCTTGACATTCTTCGACGGAATGACCTACGGTTCCTGCATGGTATTCGCATTTGGCATTTGGGTTGTACCATTTTCAGAATGGTGGTTCAAGAGGTTTCATTGGTCTTAGAACGACCATTGAATTTTGGAGTAAGTGAGACAACAATTGGCTATATGTGACAGAGATTGGGTCAAAACGGGTTATCCTTTTTTCTCGATTAATTGGTGGTTTGTAGTGATTCGGGATTGGGTTTTGGTTCCATTGATTTTGTTGGGAAAATGTAGTAGGTGGTGGTTGATAAAAAGGTGGTTTTGAAGGGTGATATTGAGGATATGAAACTTGTGTGGTAGCGGCCACATATGGATAAGGAATGTAAGAATTTTGTGGTATCAGGGGCGAGAAGTTTATAGGGCCGATAAGAATTGATGGGTGGAAGATAGGAGACTCTAGGGTTTACCATTACAGCGTTAGCATCCCATTCTTTCTTTTTTGTGAATGTCATCTAGGGTTTTGTCACGTCACTCGCTGCACATACGATCTTGCCACTCCTCATCCCACTTTCTATCCTTTCGCCTATCATGATCAGGTCAGAAAAGTTTGATGACATTCTCTCAATCATCTTATCATAAAAAGGCGACTGGAGAGTATCCATAAACATACCAACCATTTCTGTTTCAGATAAAGGAGGTTCCACTTGTGATGCCATTTCCCTCGACCGTTGTGCATATTCTTTGAAAGTTTCATTGTCCTTTTTCAATGAATTGTGCAATTGCATCCTATTAGGGGCCATGTCAATGTTGTACCTGTATTCTTTAAAAAAGACATCAGTTAGGTCTTTCCACAAACGAATTCGATATCGCTTGAGATGCATATACCAACTTAATGATGCCCCACTCAAACCATCTTCGAAAAAGTGAATGAGAAGTTTATCGTTATGAGCATGAAAAGCCATTTTTCTGAAATACAGGGTCAGATGATTTTAGGACATGTGGTGTCTTTGTATTTTTCAAACTCAGGAACCAAACACATATCAAAAGCTTTGAGACCATAGACATTATGGCCTTTAATTGCTTTTATTCGCTCTTCTAAAAAATGGAATTTTTCTTTTGGTTGTGTATCACCCCCAACGCGAGGTTGATGCAAATTCCCATTAACACCAAAATGGGGGACTTGGGGTGCAATATATTGAATATTTTCTGAGGGTAGAGTGTTTTGGGGTGGCACGTAGCCCATAGGAGATGGAATTTGTGATTGGTTTAGGATTTGAGGGTTGATAGTTGAGTGGTTTGGGTTGTTGTCCATGGGGTTGATGACTAAAGGTGGAGTATAACTGGGTGAGAGACCGTACATAGGAAATTGCATAGTTTTTGTACGTAGTTGTTGGGTAGTCGGGGTAAACCCTGGTGGGTGAGAAGGAGTGGTTTGATGTTCTTCATTTGCAATTGGAGGATTCCCATCCGTAGTCTCATTCCTTGACAAAGCTTGTATAGCTTCTAGGATTTGATCAACTTTGTCCTTCAATTAGTTGACATCCGGTCTCATCACTTCTTGGTTTTTCTCAAGTTCTTCCATGTTCTTGGAGTTTGCGCGAGTCCGTTAAGGGTGTCGGGGAAACAGATTTATCGATTTTTTCAGTTTTTTTTAAATAAAAATTTATGAGTATGTATTAAATATGTATGGAATGAAAATGCAATTATCTCTTTTTTTTTTAGTTCGATGTTGGGGAATCATAAGTGTTACGTAAGTTTTTTTAACAAACACGAATTAATGAAGAAGAATATGGGGATTGGTAATCACAAATAAATTAACAATCGAACTTAAAGATTGTTGAATCTTTTGTTGGGGCTATGCTGCAAATCTTGAACAAGAAGAAGATGAAATTGATGATAATCAAGGTTGCACAAATAAAATCTAAAGCGTATGTATCTCACTAAGCTTTAGGTTCAATTTGCCCCACTAATCTATTTATATTGGGTGCAAACAGGTTAACTGACGAATCTCCTTGAGGATAATTTGTAACCATTGAAGTGAATTGCAAATTCACATCAAGCTTATCCATCAATGATAGTTTATAGAATAACGTTCCTTCATTTACTCTCGTGCACTAGAGAAAAGAAGAAATAACTCATAAATATTTTTGACAGAAATTTGATTCATGAGACATGAAAATTCATCTTTTTTTTTTTTTTTCCGTCTAAAGTGTCTCTATTTATAGAAAAATTCATAACAATCAGTGAAAGAAAACAACTCTTAAAAAAGATTGTAAGATTTAGTAACTTAAAAGATACATTGGTTTGAATTAAACCCACATTATAATCACTTGACTAAGTGATACATTAAGTTATTTAATTTTGCTACATTAATATAACTATTAGAGAATTCCAAATATATTTTAAAAATTTCCCTCACAAATATGAGAGTTGATAAGAGATTAAGTTTCATGCAGTCAAAGAATCATGTAATTGGTCAAACCAAAAATTTGATATCGTTCGACCAAGGACAAAACTAATCATATTTTAAGTTTATAATGTGAATTGTGTGACCTTAATATAATGATGTCTTATTTGTGTTAATGACTTAATTTGTGCTTCTTTATCGCATATAATTCATGTCTATGCTAAGCCTTGTTGTATATATATTGTTTGAACAAGATTTCTTTTATATTATTATATATGGCAGATGATACAATTGAAAAAGAAAAGGCTAACCTTGATGCTACATTTATTTAAACATAATGCAGACCATTGAAAATTACTAAGCTTTCACTTTAACTAACTGAATCGTGAAATGAATCGTGAAATCTACAAGTAAAAGACAACTCATGGATATTGTAGTACTTTTAACAGCGGTTTCATTTTGGTCACTTTCTGCCATTTACTATTATGCATTCAACTCTATTTTTATAAATGTTACACACTGCTAGAAAAACTCATTTTAGCTGTTATATTTAACGTCGGTCTCCGACTCCGACGCTAATTAGCATCAGGCAAGCTCACATTAGTATGATAAATATTTTTTATTTTATTTTATTAATAATTAGCGTCAGATGGGTCGAGGCTAAATAAAATATGGCAGATGTAAATTGTCTTATTTGTAAAATTAAATTTTTTAATTTTATTTGAAAAATTAATATTATTTTTTTCAATAACTCACTCCACTCATCCCTCATCACCTCATCACTCAACTCCGTCACCCACTCTGAACCTTCTCAAACCTATCACCCACTTCACCATCAATCTTACCCTCTCGCCGCCTCACCGTAAATCTCACCCTCTCGCCGCCGCATCACTATTTCCCTCACCTCAAACTCATTCTCGCGGCTTCACCCTCACTCTCTTCTTTCAGCCTCACTCTCGTCTTTCATCCTTACTCTCATTGTTGTCCACTCATCTCTCAGCCTCACTCTCCCCATCTCCCTCTCGTCTCTCGTCTCTAATTCTCATTTTCGTCTCTCAGGCTTACTCTCACTGTCGTCCATTCTCAATGTAAGTGTAACCTTAACCATCTTTGTTGTTTGTGTTCACTTTTGGTTAGGGTTTGGTTTTGATACTAACATTTTATTTTCTTTTACTCATTGTCAGTTCTTTTTTATTTTATTTAGGTACCACAGTTGCATGTTTAGTTTAATTCTTCTTTTTTTCCATCAATTTATATTTTCTTGCATTTATTTTGTGTATTTCACAGAATCGATTCAGATTGCCAATTTTATTATTGTTTCTTTCTGTTTGAAGTTTCTTTCTTTTACTTTCCAGCATTGCTAAAGTGACATTGAAAGGGTATGAGCCTTTACCTAGAAGAAGATGTTCTACTAAATTTTTTTCAAAGGTTGGTCTTTTTCCTTTTCCTATTTTTCTTTGGAAAAGTGTTGGTAATAATAATAACAATGTTAATTGGAGTGGTTTAAATTGTAAGAGTTTTGAATGTTTGAAAGGTAAGAAATTGAGTAGAGATTACATTGGTTGTTTTGATTTGGTTAATGGTTATGAGAATTTGACATGATTTTTTGGTTGATGATGTTTTAGCATTCGGTGGAAGTGGTGGAATTAGAATAGGGTTTGATATTGGTGGTGGTTCTAGATCTTTTGTTGCTAGAATGGGTGAGAAAAATGTTAATGTGATTACTAATAGGTGGAAGTTATGAGAAAAATGTTACTATGATGCACCCTTTAGTGAATTCATTGCAGCAACATGGCCTTTTCCAATTTACTTAAGCCTAGATCATATGTTTCCATTATATGAAAATGTGTTTGATTTGATTTGCGGGTAAACAGTTTGTTTTGGTTTGATAACTTCTTTTGTTGCCTTGCCAATTGTAGACCAACATTCTTGCATTTCAAAGAATGAAACCAGAATGAAAAAAAAGTTGAAACTAAAAATGCTGACATCTTAGTACCATAACTCATTGATTGATATCCCTCAAGTTGCATAGATACGAGAAGAGTTTACAATATCCATAAAGAATGTCCCAATTTCCTAATAAAACACAAAAATACATGAACAAATATTACAAAATTGAAAGGGATGGGATATGGAAAGTTATAATTGGGTTAGTGAAATATATATAGTTATGGGATATGGAAAGTTATAACTGGGTTAAAAAAGTACTTTTAACGGGTTACTTTTCACACTAAGGCCTACAAATATAATAAAAAGACAATCAACTGTGGGGTGCATGTAAAGGGTCTTACTAAAGGAGGATAAGATAACTATTATGGCACAATCAACTATATCATAGAACTATATTACTTTGGTCTAAAGGACATGGTTGCATTATTTTATTGTGAATGGTTTAACCCAACAAAAAATAGGGGTACAAAGATTCATCCACAATATCGAATTGTGGATATTAAGATGGATAAATGTTATCATCTTTATGATCATTTCATCCTTGTGCAAAAAGTAAGACAAGTGTATTATGTCCCATATCCAGATATGTGTAGAGATAAGTGTGTGGCAATTACCACAAAACCAAGGGGTCATGTGGAGATTGACAACATAGAGGATGAAATGCCTTATCAGTTTGGTGGGATGTCACATGTTCTTCTACCAATTGCATAAATTGAATCAATATCTTGTTTACGTGACAACTCACAAGTAGATGTGTTCGAAGAGATTTTTGACTGAATATTGTAGTGAATGGAGAAAGGATAATGATCGAAGATATTATAATAGTATTTTGTGTTGCATTATTCATGTTTTACTTAAGCAACTTGCTAAATTATGATAAATTATTTACATATTGTCTTGTATGAATTTTTCCTTTAAGTTCTTATATTTTATCCTTTTTTATAGTTGTTATATGGATATCTTACAAGTTACCCTTTTCTAATTAAGTGATATTGTTTATTTACTCTTTTTTACTTTATGACAACAAATGACTAACAAAGGTGGCAGTGATAAAGGAAAGGCCAATCCTACTCGGTGTAAACCAAATATGTTACGGCCGGGTAAGTTTAATGAGTAGCGGGATGTCATACGTTGCAAATTGTTTACCACTAGGCCACTTCATTGATCGTCTCCAGCCATGTCTCAACCTCATGCATCGACTAAGATTGTAGCACCTGTTGATACTGTAACACCACCATCCCACCCGACACCATCTCCCATCTATGCCTCAATCCCTGAGGTATTTGTGTTTATGCCGACTCCAAGTTTAAGTCTTCAGACCATGTGTGCCTCTTCACAATATTCCCCACGTGAGACTCTGATAGAGAAGAATGTGCAACAAACTTCTAATGATCATGAGGATATGGTGGAAAATAGGGACCACAACCAAGAGGATGGGGAGGTGGGTCAATGGAACGTTCCTCCTTTCGTATTTGTGAGAGATGATAATGGAAAATTCATTATACGACCTTATGGTAAAAGGTAAGTTACAACACTCAATTATTTTATTCAGCATCAATCAAGAAAAGGCCATGAATTATACTAGAAGCATAAGTGTAGAAACATTTTATTTACTTAATACTATGTTTCTTCAATACATTAATGCAGACTCAGTCCTAGCAACGCAATTGCATTTGCCATTAGGTATGCCATACAAAAACAGTTTCGTGAGCATGTCTATGGTTGGAGTGCAACCACTGACATAATTAGACAAGATTGGTTTGAAAAATTTGAGGTAAAACCTTTAAATATAATTATATGTTTAATTCATCTTTCTAGCATATATAGGGAGAATTGTGTTATATGTTTTGTTGATAGTAGTTAGTACATATATACTATTTGTTATTCCTAAGAGAATGTGTCATGGGATCCTTGTGATAATGATATTATGAAATGTGTGTTTGAACAAGAGGCCGATAAAAGACTATCAAATATGGTTACAAAGGTGAGGAAGAAAGGACTCGACCTAGTTGGATATATGATGAAGCTTGGATTGGTCTTCAAGCATATTGGGAAGATATATCATTCAAGAACATCTCCAACCAAAATAAGACCAATCGAGCTTCAGTAAAAGGCAGAGTTGTCTACACCTCAGGCCGCAAGGCTCATATTGATGTTGCACTTGAGCTTGTATGTATTATGATATCTACTTGTGAGTTGTGATCCAATAGTCTTGATTTTATTTTAATTGTGGTCCAATAATCTTGATTTTATTTGTAGAGCAATAACCTTCAAAGAGATCTACTTCCCGATGAGTTATTTTGACAACCCATAAGAAGAAAAATGGTGCTTGGATTGATAGTCGCGCAGAATCCACCTATGTATGTTCTTTATTTGTGTAAATTCTTTATGCAAATTCTTTATATTACAAATCAACCAAAAAATAATATGATCAAGAGTCCTAGAAGAGCAATCCATTTATTATACATGTATTGATGTAAGTTAGTATGTTATCTATATCTTGACTCGTTTGTTTAATTTATTTTAGAAATTGGATCATATTTTACCTTATTGATTTTTTTCCTTTAATCAAGAAACATTTAAATTTTTTTGGAGGAAGTACAAACACAACTTGGCGACACAAGTGTAGATGATGCTAAACAAGTAGATCGAACGACAATACTTAAGTTATGGACACAATTTGCAGGGGGTCTCACTCGTGGTCGAGTTTATGGTACGAGAAACTTATCTGTTAACCTCCGACATGGGTGTATATCACTTACACAACAATCCCAAAATCATTCTAATTCTATGACTGGGATGTCTTTAGAAGCGGAGAGTGCATCTAGAATTAGAATTGAACAAATTTCTCAGGATGTAGTGGTCCAAGCTCAAGTGGCTACCAAGCTCACCGAAGAGGCTAGGGAGCATTCAAAGAAATTAGAGAATGATTTTGATGCCTTAAAGCAGTTTTTGGTAGATAAAATTGACGTTTTGCATCGTCAATCAGCTGATGGATCATCTAGTGCGAGTCATCCTCTTTCGCATCCTCATTATGATGATGATTTGGACGTCTTGTCACTGGACGAATCTTGATCTCATAGTTATCGTTACTTTTTAATGTAATTGGTTGACAATTATGTAATAGGTGACTTTGTTATGTTGTTATTTGACATTATGTTATTATTTTGTAGTTTGAGAGCATATGATAATTTATGGTGCATTTGTTATGTTGTCAATACAATGACTTTTAATGTTTCTTAAGTATCAATTATTATATAAAACATTAAAATATAATTGAGCAGGTGCTAAAAAAATAAAAATAAAAAATAAAATAAATTTACAATTAGCGTCGGCTTTGTCCGACGCTAATCATTTGTTGACTTTTGAACTCTCCAAAAACCCAAGTAGTACAGTGATCTAGTTGCCTCCATATGAAAATGGAATTATGGATAACTACTACATCCTTTGATTTTATAGTATGGCACATCTTTGAATCCCAAGAGATGAAAAAAGTCTACAACCCATAGGCCAAAAAAGAGAGAGAACCAACCCCTGGTGTTGCAACATAGAGTATGTTAATGTGTGAATTTAAAAATTATTGAAGTTCTAAATACGAAAACTCTTATATTTTGAGTAATTTTTAACTCTATACATACTAAAGTCCCATATTAGATAATGAGTTTCAAACTCTTGTGAAACTCATTATATACGAAAACTCTTATATTTTGAGTGGTTTTTAACACTATATAATGAGTTTCAAACTCTTGTGGAAAGTATATTAGAATTGGATGCATTTTCCAACTTTTTCTTTTCTTTCCTTTCTAGCCACTTCTCCCATTTCTTTATGATCTTTTGATTTTTAGAGCGGTTATTATGGCGTAGTTTCTTCGATTTTTGGAGCGGTTGTTATGTCGTAATTCTATCGATTTTTGAGTGATCCTAACATCACTATCCTTTTAAAGTGATTTTATGTCATAGTTATGTCGATTTTTAGTGGTCCTAATAGTGGTTTTGTGTCGTAATCATTTATAGCGGTTTCTTGTGTCGTAGTCATTTTGATTTATGAGTGGTTATAATACCATATTACGAGTGACAGCTGTTAGACTGCCATATTCAGGGTATCATTCTAGAATGAATTTCTACGGTTTAGTAGAATTCTAATAAAGTGAATCTGGACAGTTTTATACTGGAGACTTCGTGGTTGATAGTATGTTTTGCACAATTTGGACAGTGCCGTGAAATGTCTTAATAAAAGCGACCTAGTAGGCCACTCAACTCAGTAATTTTTCAGTGACATAAATTGTAATTTTTCAACAGTTTTCAAAACTTAAAAATAACACGTTTGTTGTGCATCAGGCGCAGCTTCATGCAAATCCTCTGAATTCGTTCCATCTGATGAGTCCCCCTACACCTCACCATCTTTTGGGCTTTCATTTGTGATCTAATCTCCATCTTCATTAACTTTAGCTTCTGCAATTTCACCAGGCTTCTTGTCAAGTGACCCTTTAAATTGATTCTGAGCTTTCTTATCAACTTCCTACAAATGAAATGACTTTTGTGTAAGAATCAAGTTTTAGGGTATGTTTGATTAGTTTTTCACAAAAAATTTCCTGTTTTAAAAAAATAGAAGAACGGACACATTTTGTTCTTTGTTAACTTTAAAAAAAGTATAATCAAACAAGCCTTAGTGTTTCCTTCTGTGACGTCTCAAGCATATATACAAGAAAATAACTGATTCGTAATTTCAAGCACACCTGCTCTTTCTGCTTCAGTTTTGAAAGAGCTCCAGTTGCATCTGATTCTGTTGATTTATCAACTTTCATCATCTAAAATAGCACACATTTGACTTCAGAAATGGACAACATTATAGCTTATGTTCTAAAGAAAATTGAGTGTGAACGCTTTTACCATTTTGAAACACCCCTTGCTTCTTCACAATCTCCAGCAGCCATGTAGGCCATTCCACGACGATAAAGACCCTTTAAGTGCGCAGGATTTGCTTCTAGAACCTGAACAATTAAGCGAAGAACGTGTGAAGACAAGAAAGCTTAGGATATGAAACTTTCAGAATCCAAATATACAGAATATTTCCTTGTATAGAATGGACTGAATCCCATAATTAGATAATTAATAAATGTTTTATTTTGTATATTTGATAGGAATCATGGACCCATAATTATAAGAATAACAAAGGGCAGTAATTAGGAGTGTCCTTTTCTAGATTATTTTGTAATAAAAATAATCTATTTAAGAGCACATGCTCCTCCTTACTAGGAATAACAATGAATAGAGTTCGGGTAGGGTAACATAGTACCAGTCCTCATTACTACAATATAAAAATAACCGCGCACGTACTCTCGTTGGTATCAACTTTAATATTCGTACTCTTGCCATTTGAGTACTCGTGCTCATATCCATACCCATTACTTGCACTTTAAGAAAAATAGATAGATAAATAATCGCTATTGTTGTGATTAAATTCAAAAAATTTCCAAATATCTTAAATCCAAATTATAAAGTATTACAAAATAAAATATTTTCTAACTCAAAACATCCAAAATATATCAAAAGATCCCACGTTACTACAATAAACATCAAAACATTCAAAATAATATTTTATGAAGTTGCAAGTCTTTGGACAGTATTCTCCGAGATTTGTAAAAAAATTAATATGTGTATTATATTAGTTATTTATAATTATAAAGTCACAGTTAATAAAAAAAAAAAAAACTCTTAAATATATAATTACAATTATTTACCTCTTCATCAAAATCAGATTCTTGAAAAGTTTGCAAACGTTTATCTTTCGATTCTAAATATTGTAGTGATCCAATGATACCAAGAGTTGCTAAAACATAAAAGCAAATAAATAGTTAAACTAAACACAAATTTAATTGAATAAGTACTATATTGCAACAATTATTACCTTGTTTTTCATGTTTTATCGAACTTTGAGAGCACATAAGTGCCTCCAAAGTATCCTCGTGAAGTCTAGGCCGTTAAAGACTCAACAATCTACCACCAGTACTAAAAGCAGATTCTGAAGCAATTGTGGAAATTGGGATGACCAAAATATCCTTAGTAATTTTTTGTAAAATTGGATTCTTGATTCCATTTGTTTTCCACCATCCAAGAATATCAAATGTAGCACTCTTAGGCAATACATTTTCCTCCTATAGATCTAACTCACATGTTAACTACACATCATTAGTATCATTGACATATGAATTATAACCGCTAATAAATTGGTACAATTACCATTTTCTAAATTTGACTCCTTCTTATGGAACTTTTTTGTTGAACTATCCACCAACCCATTGGTTTTAGCTTGATAATCTTCAAATAATAAGTAACATAATTTTTTGATATTGTTAATTTCAATTGAAGACAAACTTCTATAAAGTTTCTTATAAAAGTACTCGAGCAATTTGAATTTAATTCTTGGATCCAAAACAATGGCAATCTCTATAATATCATGAATAACAGACCAATATTTCTCAAGTTTATCAACCATTGTAGAAGTCATATTTCTAATAACCTCAATGGAACAAGTCTGCCATTGCTTCAAAGATAATTTTATTTCACAAATCAATGGAAAGTATATGTTTGTTGTGGGATATTGTGTACCTGAAAACATCTCAGTTACACGATTAAATACTTGCAACCTATTACAAATTTCTTTTGTTATTTCCCACTATCTTGTTATAGGAAAACATGTATACAAATGCTCTCGTGTTTCCAAACGAATAAAAACATCTTTATATACTAGTGCAACAACAAGCATAGAATAAGTAGAATTCCACCTAGTTTTGCAATCAATAATACGGTTCGTAGTGATGTGAACTTTTAATTGACGTGCTGCTTCCCTAAAATTTGGTCTCTTTTGAGTGTGGTTGTCCAAAATGAAACACTATCCTTGAGCTTCTCTATACCATCTTCAATAACACTCAAACCATCTTGAGCAATTAAATTTAATATGTTATCTTCAGCAATTAAATTTAATATGTGGGCACAACACTTCATATGAAATAATTGACCATCAAGTATAAGACAAGAAAAATCAATTTTATTTAACAAGATACCAAGAGCGTCATTAGTGCTACAATTATCCAAAGTGATAGTTTACAATTTTCTATCAATATTCCAATCTATCATGCACTCTACCAAAAACTTTGAAAGATCTTCAATTGTGTGTGGACATTCTACACACACATAGCTGTCATACAAAATAATTTTTAAAATGTTAAACATAATGAAAAAAAAAAAACTATATGCAATTAATGACTTTTAGCTGCCCACATGTTTGTTGTTAAAGCAATTATATTCCCAATCTTTTCGCCCCATGATCTTTCCTTTCTCATGTTGAAATATCTTAATAATATCATTTTTAAATGTACTTGGACAAGGAATCTTGAACAAAGGTTGAAGATCTTCACAATATATTCTAAAGCTCATATATATTCTAGATTAAAATGATAGTTACTCAAATAAGTAGATGACCCATCTATCTTTTTTTCTCTTTGATCGCTTGTCTTATATCCTTATATGACATTCTTTTACAAGACAAAAAATGTTTACGCAAATGGTTTATTCCATCGGATCTTTTATGTGCCATAGCCTTGTTACAGTAATTGCATCTAACTCTTTTCCCCATTAATAGTTTTTTAATGAAATAATTCCAAACAACCAATGCCTTTCTTTTCTTACTATCATTAGTCAATTCAATAGAATCACCATCTTCAAACGACATAAGCTTGAGAATTAGCCTTCTCAGAGCTACTCACATGATCATTAGGTGCCTTTGAGTTTGTGTGGGAGAAGAGTTAATTTTAGATTCCTTTGATCAAAGCAACCAAATTAATTTTCCATCTAAAACCGGAAATGAAAAAACTAATAAATAAACTCTAATATGACTCAAATTTATAACCAAATGTGCAAATAATGAAACTAATATAAGATATAATGACAATATATGGCATCGTTGGTATTACTTTCTAATAGTTGAATATAAGTTTAAATTCTTATTTCCAAAAACAAATATTTAACTAGTAGCAAAAATAACAAAATAAATTAATAGAAACCACAATCTTAATTTTCAATTGGCGAATAAATAAATTGTTTCAAGTCTTCAATTTACAATCGTAATCATAGAAACCTTCTATAACAAATGATCTCTCATAACAATAATAACATATTACAAAGTTGCTATAAAGATTGGATGGCGAGATAGAAATGCATAAGAGAGTAGAGAGCGAGATAGAAATGAATAAGAGAGTAGAGAGACATATGTGTATTTAGAAAAATCATGTATTTAAAAAATATTTTTTCAAACAAACATGTTTTCTTCAAAATCATTTTTATGTTCTTTATGGTAATTTTGTAGTTTAAAAAAATAATTTTTATAAAATTGTATACAAACAGGTTAAAAATCATTTTACAAAAAAAATTATTTTTATAATAGTAAACAAACAGGAATTAAAAAATTATTTTTAAAAAATCTCTAAATTATTTAAACCAAAAATCATTTTTATTTAAGTTCAAACAAATGCATCCAATAATATTAATAATAATAATAATAATAA
>NC_021165.2:32225283-32250006 GCF_000331145.2 Cicer arietinum | reverse complement strand
ATAATAATAATAATAATAATAATAATAATAATAATAATAATAATAATAATAATAATAATAATAATAATAATAATAATAATAATAATAATAATAATAATACTAATAATAATAATAATACTCGTCCTTATAGTCATACCCATTCTGCGGATTATTACCCTATTCATTGTAGTTTTTTTGTTACGGATACCCACTAAGTCTGAATTTAATTGCCATCCCTACTCTTTACAAATCATCAAAAGATACTCTCATGGCACCGGAGCTCCAAAATCCATAGAACCATGGGTAACCCCATGGATTACAATGCTACAATGCAATGAAATTTATTTCTTTAGCTGGAACCGATTGGTCCTCATATCCATTTTGTAGTCAACAACCTGTGAACATTTTAACCTTAGAGTCCTTCTTGACTATTCTACTCTCTAGTCTATATGTTTTTAGAATGTCCCAATAACTGTAACTAACTATAATCAAATCAGTTAGTAGATAATTACTTCATTTAGAAGTTATTTCTACAGCATGAGTCTTAATATACCAGACATTGATAATGGTAATGTTTCAGAATACAAAAATATACTCCCTCCATTCTTAAACTTTGTTTGTTTAAGCGATTTAATTTTGGTTTAAAATGTTGGGTGTTATAGAAATCCAAGACATATGTGACATATCTCTTCCTTGTGTAACATGTTAAAATAAAATATTAGAATACAAATAAATAGAAAAGTTTGTTAGTATTTATGTATATAAGTATTCATGTATGTAAGTATTCCTACCATTATGTGTATTTATCATTCATAGTCTATATAAAGAATTTTAGCTGTGTATTTGAAACACACAGGTTAATCAACGTGTCTCACAATATTTTTTCAACATGATATCCACAACTTATTAAGAGACCATCCTAATCTTCAATTACCCGGTGGACCAACTGTCTCTGGTGAGAAATTTTTTTAAACCGTGTTCTAAACTCCAATTTCCCCTCTCAAACAGCCCATGTTTCCCCGGTTTTGACGTGTTTTCTGGCATTCTTTACCAACCATGACGTCTTTGTCTTAAAAAATACCATCTTAACTAACTGCATCACTTTTCCTCTTTCTGCCAAAAATTGAATGGATCAAATTATGACAGTTGGGCAGCCAACATCAAACTTTGGATGCTTGGTCAAGATTACGAGGACCATCTCACTATAAATCTTGAAAAGGTGGTTGCGATTGAAACATCAAAATGGAAACATATTGATGCTCAGTTGTGCAGTGTCATTAAGTCTACACTTCATTCAGACGTTAAATCGATTTTCCATCTCACGTGTGAATCGGTTTGGAGTCAAGCAAAGGCACTCTACACTAATGACACTTAACGTCTCTATGGAGTTTGTCACCGCTTACTGAATATAATTACTCTGAAGACGATAGATGGCTCTATTTCTTCATATCTTGGCACCGCTCATAATGCAGTTCATGATTTTAATGAGCTTATCCCTCCTACTGCAAGTAATCCAGTTGAACCAAATAAGCAGCTGGATCAATGCAACACCTTCTTCATGCTTCTTGCACTATATGGCCTG
This sequence comes from Cicer arietinum, assembly GCF_000331145.2. Classification (NCBI taxonomy): domain Eukaryota; kingdom Viridiplantae; phylum Streptophyta; class Magnoliopsida; order Fabales; family Fabaceae; genus Cicer; species Cicer arietinum. The sequence goes on along the minus strand of NC_021165.2, from coordinate 32,248,445 downwards.
CCTCAAGAGTACTCTACAACTCGTGATCAAATTTTGGGATCAGTTACTGTTCCAGATATGTCTACTACCTCAACAATCCTCCTTCGAGTACCACCAAAACATCCTATTGAGCCATCTATTACTTCAACTTTGGGTGACACTGTTGCCCTGACATCAATAGGACACAATGAGAGTCGCTCTCGTGGAGGACCATCCAACTATAAGCCTCGTCCCAAATGTGAGCATTGTAATCGGCTTGGACACATTATTGATCGATGTTGGAAGATGCATGGTAAGCCTTCGCCTTCGATAAATGCAACTCAGCTTGACCCTTAGGCCACTATTCAGACTACACCATCTCCATAGGGCTCCCTAACAAGTTATGAAGATTGACAATGGATTTCGGGACGAACGATTGGCGTTGGATGTGAGTCTCAAGGCCTCTATTACATTCTCTATCATCTAAAACGTGCTCTACCACAGATTCCCCTCATAGTATCCATACTCAATTGGTGTCTAGTTTGTATAAGTTGTCCACTTTACATTGTGTGTCGTGTCAATTATAGAAACACACTCGTAATCATTTTCCTGATCGAGTAAATAAAAGGGTCTCGTCCCCATTTTCCTTAGTTCACTCTGATGTTTGGGGTCTTTCTCGTATTGTGTCTACTTTAGAGTCTAAATATTTTTTTACTTTTATTGATGATTACTCTAATTGTACGTGGTTATTTTTAATGAAAAATATATCTGAACTGTTTTCCATTTTTGAGCAATTTTATCAAGAATTAAAACTCAATTTGGTGTTTCTATTCATACTTTAAGAAGTGATAATACTCGGGAATATTTGTCTCATCAATTTCAAAATTTTATGGCTTTCAATGGTATTCTTCACCAAACGCCATGTCCTTATACACTCCAATAAAGTGGGGTAGCTGAACGCAAAAATCAGCATCTCATTGAAACCACCCGAACCTTACTTCTTCATGGTAATGTTCCATTCCAATTTTGGGGGGATGTTGTCTTAACAACATGCTACCTTATCAATCGTATGTCATCTTCTGTCCTTGATGGCAATATCCCTCATACGGTATTGTTTCCTTATACCCCTCTTCATCCATTACCTCCTCGTGTCTTTGAGTCCACGTGTTTTGTTCATAATTTATCTCCTAGTTTAGACAAACTGTCACCTCGATCACTCATGTGTGTCTTTCTCAAATATCATTGGTCCCTAAAGAACTAGTGTTGTTAGTCTCCTACAATACACTGATACGTCACATCAGCTAATGTTACATTTTTTTGAGTATGTACCATATTTTGAACGAACCCATATAGCTATTGAGCTCCATCAAAACATTAATCCCGAAACTCCTCATGATGTTATCCCTATTCAGCCCACTTTTATTCATATCGAACATGTCGAGTTTGTCTCCAACCTCCACGACCACTACAAACATACCATCTTTGCCACCCATCCTACGTTGTGCTTGTCCCTGTTCCCATTGCAGATTCTCCTTCGACGCCACAATCGGATCTAGCCCTGCCAACTAAGCATGACCTTCTCAAATTTTTGGGTTGGATTACAACGATACCTTCTCATCTGTTGCCAAAATAGCATACGTTCGACTGTTTTTCTCCATTTCAGCAATTCGACATTGGTCTCTCCATCAACTTGACATTAAGAATGCCTTTTTACACGAAGATCTTAAAGAGGAAGTTTATATGGAGCAACCACATAGGTTTGTTGATCAGGGAGAGACTTCCACTACGGTTTTTTGGCTATACATGTCTCTTTAAGGTCTTAAGCAATCACCTAGAGCTTGGTTTTGCAGATTCAGTGCGGTAGTAGAAGATTTTGGAATGTGTGAAGCCGACCACTCTGTATTTTATCATCACTTAGCCCAAGGGTGCATCTATCTTATCGTTTATGTGGATGACATTGTCATAAATGGTAATGATCAACAAGGATTACTCCAATTGAAACAACATCTTTCAATTTAGTTTAAGACTAAAGACCTCGATAAACTCCCTTAGTTTTTAGGTATTGAGGTAGCCTAATTCAAGGATGGCCTTTTAATTTTACAAAATAAATATGCTATGGATATTTTTGAAGAAACGAGTCTATTAAATGCCAAGCCAATTGATACTTCTATGGATCCAAATGTCAAACTCCTACATAATCAGAGGGAGCCTCTATCATATTCAGGAAGATATAGGAGATTGGTTGGAAAACTAAACTATCTCACAGTCACCCGTTATGACATTTTTTTCGCTATCGGTATGGAAAATCAGTTATTAAATTCTCCTTGCCAAGAACATATGGATGCAGTAATTCGGATTCTTTAATACATCAAAAGTGCACCTAAAAAATTTCTCATTTATGAAGATAGAGGAATACTCAAATAGTTGGTTACTCAGATGCTGATTGGGCAGACTCACCCATTGATAGACAATCCACTTTTGGATATTGTGTAGTTGTCGAAGGAAATTTAATATCTTGGAAGACTAAGAAACAAAATGTTGTTGCAAGATCCATCACTGAGGCATAATACAAGGTCATGGCCCTAGTAACATGTGAGCTCATTTTGTTGAAATAGTTACTAAAAGAACTTCAATTTAAAGAGGTGAGTCGAATGACACTAATATGTGATAATCAAGCTGCATTGCACATTGCCTCAAATCCTGTTTTACATGAGAGGTCTACACATATTGAAATAGATTGGCATTTTGTTAGAGAAAAGATCGAATCGGGTGACATCATCACTAGCTTTGTCAATTCTAATGATCAGTTGTCAGATGTCGTTACAAAGTCATTACGGAGTCCTAGAACTAGTTATATATGTAGCAAGCTTGGTGCATTTGATTTATATGCTCCATCTTTAGGGGGAGTGTTGAAAAATAAAATAACATTATATAAATAAATAGAATATTTGTATGTATTCCTATCATTATGTGTATTTATTACTCAGTTTATATATAGAACTTATGTGATGTATTTGAAATACACAGGTTATTCATCATATCTCTCATTATTCTCTTTTCATTCAACAAAGGTGAAATTTATGAGTAATGTGTCATAGAAACTCTGTAAAAACTCTTGTGACTCCTTTTGAATCATAGGCTCTTCACTTCTCAAAATTAATCTTTTATCCCGAAAAAGAACAAAAGTTATTTAAGAGGTTTGCAATAAATTGGTTTTGTGTTGTCTTTGCGTTGTTAAATAAGAGATGTGCTAGAAAATGCCTATGAGATGTGAGCTAGAGAGGCTGTCAATCTCTATCATGCACAACTTGTGTAAAGAGGATCACTCTAGCAAAGTCCTTTGAGAGGATTGAAATTCTTTTTTCTATTACCACTCCACAACAAAGACACTGAGGTGGTAGATATACTACTCATGATCAATGAAGCTATGGTAGGAGGAAACCCAAAATGGTCAAGAGTACAACAGAGGAAATCTCAATCAACTCTATCATACACCTTTTCCACATCAAGTTTATAACTAACGTCTCCAGATTTTTTAAACGTACCGTGAGTAGCATCGCATAAGCAATTGTCTTTATGATGTCTTCAGAACCTCGTATTCTTCAATTTTTCACAATAGAAAGAGCTACCTTCACCACCTCATATCTCAGCTTCAAGCCCCAATTCTCCGTTATCGATAAGTGTTGTTGTTTCACCACAAATAGCTTTTACCCAAATTTTTTAATGGTTTTTTCCTTTTTACATGTCGAGGAATCTCGTGTACCCCATGTTGTTGTTGTATTGTTGAGTTTTGGTGTCACAAATTTTTCTCCGCAACAACCAACTGGTAATCTAAAATTAATGCTAAAGGGTGACCCAAACCGAACTTGGGTTGCCCAAATGCACTCTTTAAAACTATATGATCAATAGTTTCAGAGTGGGCTATGCATATCGGACAAAAAGTTGGACAATTAACTCTTCTATTAATGGCTTGTTGACGTGGAAGGGTTTTTATCTTCCAATTCATCTTTTTTGCTGAAAAGTATATTTGTTGAAATTTTATATTTTAAAAATATATATCATGAAATTTTTATTTTATTATTTAATATATATATATATATATATATATATATATATATATATATATATATGGAGATCTGTTGACTCTATGGATAAGTTTGTGATGAGTTACCCTGTTAATAACTCAATATAAACGATAAATTTTACTAATTCAACGGTCAAATTAAAAGTTCTTATTGAGTTGACCAATTCTAAAAAATTTTATAAAATTTTAAAAGTATTTGATATTATAAATTTTTAAAAAATATAAGTAAATATCGATGACTAAATTATGATGCTATAAATTTTAAATTTATATAAAACTTTGTGTGTTTGATCAACATAGATTTAGTTGCCAAAAATTATTTAAGTAAAGTAAGCTTAAGCATGGGCTTTATTGAGAGTTAAACCCACACATATATATAGTACAATTAAGCATGGTCCTTGTTTAGCCATACTAGTTATTATCATTCCATGCATACAAACATTACCAAACCAAATCATGCCAAGGTTGAAGTAAAAGGCCATGAATGATATGTTGAGTTTGACGGCCACCTGATGTTATGGTACCGGATAGATCGACCCTAACATACTCTGGGAGCACAACTTTCAAATCAACAACTTCAGCAACATTAGAAATTTCACCATTGTCATTTGTAGCAACAACACTCAAGCGTATTAGAGAGAGAGAGTCATAGACTATACTTTAACTAATGACCCACTCATTCTTTAACATGTTGTTGTCTTGGAGGAAATTAAAGTGTTAACATCGATTCCAATATATGCATAATTGGGATCCCACATATTGACATGATTAAAAGAAAAAGAAAAAGAAAAAGTTCAAGCAATGACTGATGAACTAAAAAAATTCATTCAAAGTTTATTGGAGTCTCATTTTAAAACATCTGAATGTCAAGGACATTTTACAATTCAAAAAGAGAATGTTCTGCTCAAAACAAAAATTGAATGTCTTAAAAATGATTTGCAAATTTTATTAAATCCACTAAAATTTTGCAAAGAATTATGGGTGTCATGACTTAAAATTTGAGTGTTTCTCAAATTTAGGACTACCAAGTTGTTCAACTTGTGTCTTAAAAAAAAACTAAAGAATTAAAAAGATGTCACATCTAGTTAACCCGTTTAAGAATAGTTTTATTATTTTGGTTATAAAAATGAGCTTTAAAATCCTCAAGTTGTAAACTTGTGTTATAACCGCCCCAAGATTAAAAAAATGTTACATCTAATTAACCACTTAAAAAAATAATTTTTGTATAATTATTTAAAAAATAAAAATGAGTTTTAAAACGGTCAAATTATCACAATATATATAACGTATTTTGGAGAAATATTTTGTTGGTTTATTTTTTTGAAAAAAAAAAATTAAATTAATAATAATTTAATAAACTAAAATCATTTCAGAACAGCCACTAGTATGCTATGTGTCCAAACAACTATGTTTCCAAAAGCTAAGCATGGTTTCAAAACAGTCCAACACCTAAGCATGGTTTCAAAACAGCCCAACAGCTAAGCATGGTTTCAAAACAGCCCAACATCATTTCAAAACACAAGGCAATCGTATTCAAGTTTCAATAAATCCAAAACCAAGCAAGCATCATGTCAACAACTTAAAGTTTCAATAAATCAAACTAACCAAAATCTCATTTTTAATTCTAATATAAGCTTCATATAATTCATCCTTTCATTTTAAAAGTGAAATCAGGACAAGCAAATCAAAGGAGGTGTTGTAGTAAAAGGATAGAGAACAAAACAACAAACATGAGAGTGACGATGATCATATACCGTGAAGAAGAAGAAGGTGGCGGTGGTGCACAGTTGATGGTGGTTGGCGGCGGTTACTGGTGAAAATTGAAATGACGGTGATGCCCTCTGTTTCTCATTTTCTATTTTTTCTTTTAATTTTGAAATATATGATTTTGAGAATGGAGTTGGGTTGTTGTTTCTTCCTTTCTCAACTTTGTTTAAAAATCTCTTTTTTTTAAACAAAAATTTCGAAAAAAAAAAAAAAGAAACACTCTTTTCCATCTTCTGAAAAATAAAACTCTCATCTTTGAGATTTTTTCTTCTGAAAAATAAAACTCTCCTTTTTGAGTGTTTGTTTTTTATGATAACTAGTATAAGATCCCTATCCAAAATTGCCTATTCTTTTTGATTGAGGGTACAAACGGTGAAGATATAATCTTATTAGGATAAAATAAAATAAAAAAATAAAAAATTACTGAGACGAAGGAAGATGTAAACATGGTCTTGCAAAAGGAGTGCAATGCAAATAGGATACTTTTTGTTTTTAATATTATTATTATTATTATTATTATTATTATTATTATTATAATTATTATTATTATTATTAATATTATTATAATTATTATTATTATTATTATTATTATTATTATTATTATTATTATTATTATTATTATTATTATTATTATTATTATTTTGTTAAATATAATGTAATAGAACCTCATATAAATATAGACTCAAAATTTAGACCATTTATAAAATGATGATTTTTTAATTAATAATAATAAGTGCAAAATGCTTATTAAACATTTTTTTTTTAAAATTATTTTTATTGGTAACACTTTATTAAACATATTATGCAAATTAAGGTACTATAGCTGTCATATTTAATTATATTTTACTAGCAAAAATATTATCGTGGTAAAAGATAATTAAATATAAGCATATTTAATTTTTAATGCAAGAGCGGGTGTAATCCATGTTTAATGCAAAAACAATAATTCGAAATCATAAAATGATGTAATGTAAAATTGAACAAATGATCGATAAAGATAAAAAATGATCTTCTCCAGGTTGGTGACTGGTCCGTAGATTAACATGAATGAAAATGATCGTCTTTGGATTGGTTACCGATGCGTAGATAGACAAAATATAAATGATCGTCTTCGAAGTGGTTATCGATGCGTAGATCAACATCAATAAATATTGATCGTCTTTGGATTAGTTATCGATGGGTAGATCAACAAGGATCTTAAAATAAGGATGGGAGATAAAAAAATAAAAAATAAAGCAAAATATGTTTATGATAATTGCAACGCAAAAATATAATGAGCAATGTAACACATATTTGTTGAGTATAAATAAAATATAAATATGACATATGCACGATTCATTAATTATGTGTTGTTGTGGAGTATATGTAAAATATGAATGAATATGCATGGATCATGTGTGAGTATATGAATGGATAATGTGTGTTAAGCAATAAATTCTTGTTCATTTTTTTTTTGTTCCCCGATCATTATATGATCTTATATGTCCACAAGACTCAATAGATGAAAGAAGATAACAACCGCTTCTGCATGATGACTCTATGTAACCCTTTTTTCGAGGCGAAGCAAAGTCCATCATTTAAAATAATTATCCTCGTCTCTATTTTTTTACACACTCATATATCTTGAGAATTTATCGAGTTCCTGTGTATATATTTTTCAAGTGTCAAAATACTTAAAATATTTTTATATTTTCACATATTTCAAATTCCAACATTTATTATCATAAAACAACATTTTAAAACAATCAATAATTGAAACTGGATTAGTTTAGAAAGAGTGCGAATGATAATATTGGAAAATGTACATTCATTACATTGAGAAAAAAACAAATGAGGCAGGGGTTACAATGTAGGGACGAGTATGTTTAGCTTTAGTTTGAGGGATAACAAACGATATTCATTCATGTAATTTAGGACTCCTGTTGGCCAACTTCAAAGAATAATAATTGCTCCAGTTTGAAGCACTAGATTGTTTTATCCCTAACTTTTTCATGGACTGCTCTTCCAAGTTTTCAATCCATCGGGTTGCTCTAATTCTTGCCTAGGTTTCCTTTTCAGGTTTTCAACCTAGCGAGCGAATTTTTCAATTATTTTTTGTTTTATTTTTCTCCTTATCTTTTCAAGCATAAATTTTTTTGATTGCATCTGAGTTTACTGGAAGTGGAAGCTCCTCCCCATCCATCTCTACGAGTATTAGAGCTCCCCAGAGAAAGCTTTTTTCACAACATATGGTCCCTCGTAATTCAGAGTGCATTTTCCAAGAGAATCCATTTTTATGGGCAATATTTTCTTTAACACTAAGTCCTCTTTTTGAAACTCTCGAGGATGGACATTTTTCTCATAGGTTGTTTTAAGTCTTTTTTGATATAGCTGACCATGGCATAGAGCTATCATTCTTTTTTCTTTTATGAGGTTCAATTGGTCAAATCATGACTGAACTCATTATGCCTCTTCCATTTATGTTTCCATCAAGACTCTGATTAAGGGAATTTCAACTTCAATGGGAAGTACCGCTTCTATTCCGTACACCAATGAGATAGGAGTTTCCCCTGTTGAGGTGCGAACAGAGGTTCTATAGCCATGTAATGCAAAGGGAAGCATTTCATGTCAATCCTTATATGTCTCTACCATATTTTGTATGATCTTCTTGATATTCTTATTTGTTGCTTCTACTACCCCATTCATTTTGTGACTATATGGTGAAGAATTATGGTGCTGAATTTTGAAACTATCACTCAACTCTTTCATCATTTTATTATTCAGATTGGTCCCATTATCAGTCATTACCTTATTTGGCAAGCCATATCGGCAAATCAATTCTCTTTTGATGAACATAACCAACACGCTCCTCGTCACATTGGCATAAGAAGCGGCTTCAGCCCATTTTGTGAAATAATCAATATCTACTAGGATAAACCGGTGCCCATTTGAAGCCAGAGGCTCGATGAGTCAAATAACATCCACCCCCCCACATTTAAAATGGCCACAGTGATGTTAAGACATTTAAAGAGGTTGGCAGTATATGTACTTTATCAGCATAGATTTGACATTTATGACATTTAGTTACGTAATTAAAGCAATCAGACTCCATGGTCAACCAATAATAGCCAACCCTTAAGATTTTTCTTGCCATTGTGTGCCCATTTGCATGAGTTCCAAAAGAAGCTTTGTGAACCTCTTGAATGATTTTCCCTGTCTCCGTTTCATCCACACATCTGAGGAAAATCATGTCATGATTTCTCTTATAAAGCACATCACCATTTAAGAAGAAGATCATTGACAACCTCCTCAAAACCCTTTTTTCGTTCTCTGAAACACCCAATGGATATTCCTTATTCTTAACATAGGATTTGATATCATAAAACCATGGCTTGCAGTTAGGCTCTTCTTCTATTGATAAGCAATATGTTGGTTTATCGTTTTGTTGAATTTTTATGACTGGCACATCCTAACCGGTGCTTATTTTGAACATTGATGACAATGTGGCCAGGGTGTCGGCCAATTGGTTTCCTTCTCAAGGAATATGGTGAAAGGTAATCTTCTCTAAGTGTTATGTCAATTCTTTGATATGCGTATGATATGGAATCAATTTGGAATCTCGCATTTCCCAATCTCCTTTTGTTTGATGGATGACCAACAATGAGTCTCCATATACCTCAAAAACCTTTACCTCTAGTTCAATAGCTTCTTTAATGCCCATAACACATGCTTCATATTCTGCAATATTGTTTGTGCAATCAAAATACAACTTAGCCGTAAATGGAGTGAACAGGTTCTCTGGGGAAATCAAAATGGCCCCCAAATCCATGCCCTAATGCATTAGAATCACCATTAAACACCAACGTCCATTTTTATTTATCAGATGATTCAGTCTGTTCAAATAAAGTCATTATGCCTTCATCAGGGAATTCACACTATATTGATTGATAATATTCTACAGGTTGTTGAGCCAAATACTCTGCTAGTGCCCATCCTTCCATAGCCTTATGTGTAACATACACCAAGTTGTATTATGATAACAACATCTTCCAACGAGCAATCCTTCCAATAAAAGCAGGTTTCTCAAAGATATACTTAATTCGGTCCATTTTAGACACCAACCAAGTGAAGTAGCAATGTCAATTTACAAGGAAGAGGGGGTTTGAATTGTAAATTCGCCCTTTTAAAATTTCCTGTTGAAACGTAAAGATTTTAACTCAAGATTGATCTTGGTTGTGAAAAGAGAAAACAGAGAACATTTTTTGGTTAGAAAGAAGCACGCAATTTAACTTATCTACTTTATTTAATAATCAAAAGGCTGTAAATAAGTATAGATAAGAGGAGAGAAATCACGCAGAGATTTATCCTGGTTCACCCAATTCGCGTCATGTCCAGACCTATCAGTTTGTTAGATTTTTCACCAAGTGTTCAAACAAATAACGTTCTTGATTTTTACACCACCAGTTCATATCAACTTTGATCTGTTACAAATCTCTTCCTTTCTACCCATAAAGGATTTCAACATACTACCTTTCAACCTTTGAAAGGATTTTTACACTTTACCTTTTACACATAAAAGGATTCATTACAAACTATCTTTAATACAATAGTCTTAAGTTTACGCGATTATGATTTAAAGTGTTTTGTCAGAATCTGAGAAAGCTCAACACTTTTTTGAGTTTTGATTCTTTTGATGGAGAAATACAATAGAATGATTCTAGGAATCAAATGAGAAAAATCAAAATTGATTCTATGTATATCAGTGAGAGATTTTCGAGTATGATTGAAAGTAATGAATTGCTTTACACTTCAAACTCTGATTTTTCCTTGAGCTTGGAGTTCGTTTTATAGGCTTCAATGAGACTTAGGACAAGGCATATGACTATTGGAAATGGTCTAGCTATCATGTGTCAGTTTGTGGATAAGATCAGACTTGAAACAAGAATGTTCTTGACTGAACATTCTTCATTTTCTACTTTATGAAGAATGCTCATATGTAGCCTTTGCATTATCCATCATTGACAATAATGCATGGCATGTTATTACTTGTGCATATATCTCATATATACAGCTGAAACATACACTTCAAGAACGTTGTTTGTTCTTGTAAATCAAGCTGGAGAATGATCAGCCTTGACTATTGAGAATGGACTTGCTTGATTTATCATGAGCCATAGCTTTTCTCCTTTTCATTTTGGATTGATTCTTTGCTGAGATGAATCCTATATATTCCTTGGAGAATACTGATAACATAATTTTGAAATCCAGGAGCAATTCTTTCTTCAATAGCGGTGATCGTTTGTTCTTGAAATGTCAGAACAGTGGAGAACGTTCTTCGTTTTCCAGATTTCTGTCAAGAACGTTATCTGTTCTGTCTTTGTATTTTCGCTTCCTTTTCAATGTGATTTTGCAATGTAGATTGATGTAGATTAAATAAGACTTTGTTCTTTGTTAACCAGAACGTTGTTGGATTGATGCTACCAAAACTAGAATGATCTTCGTTTTTCACACTGTTGTTTAGAATGATTTTCGTTTTTCATAATGATGTCAAGAATGTTCTTCGTTTTTTCTGTTTAATAACCTGAACATTTTTCATTTCTCAGATTTGATCTTGCTTCTTTCAAATGATCTTACTTCTGATTTATAGCATAGTGTGATCATTGATTGTTGTATGAATATATTTGATCATCTTCTTCATGAAGATGCTATCTTGAAGACTTAATAATTATTCTATTGAATGATGAATATATGATACATTCCTTTTGAGATTATTTCATTATTGATTGGATACTCAATCATTATTGATTCTCAAGTGCAATCATTAGTAGACCAACATTCATAAAACTTAATCATTTATTTCATAAGGTTTGTTGTTATTAAAACATACATCAAAAAAGTTTTTGCCTCAACAAAAGTGGAAATGTTTGGAAAGGCAGTTGTTGGGGATTTGGGAGCATGGATAGACGGACCAGGGGTGTCAGAGAAAACCAAATACTAACTTATGCCAAAAATAGAGGAACTGGTTTTTTGTGGGGAGATAAAAACAGGTGACATGATTTAAGTAGGATGGAAGGGGAGTTGGGAGGACTTGTCACTCATTGGATTATAGGTGTGGGGGAAAGCAAGAACCTCAGTGGATGTATGGTGAAACGGTGAGGGTTGGCTAGGTGGATTTGAGGGAAAAGAGAGAATGTTGGGTGGAGGTGAAGAACGTTCTTGAGGAGCAGCAGTGGGAGGTGTGCAAGGTAGAGAACGTTCTTGAGAAATGGTGTTGTTGAGATTTGTTGGAGATTTTTCTAGAACAGTGGTGTTGGTGGGATTTGATGGAGATTGTTATGGAGCAGTGGTTGGATGTGGTGGATAATGTTCTTTTGGAACATTAGAGGGTGCAGCAGATGGACGGGATTGATGGTGGAGGGCAACACATATTTGGGAATGTTCTTAGCAGAAGATTGTTTTTTCATGTGGGACATATTTTTGGAAGAAAACTTGGAAATCTTTTAAGTGGATGTTTAAGAGGATAAAGGGATTTTGAAATACTTAAAGATTTTGGTGATAACCATGCCATAAGGGACAATGTTTTTCTTATAGTCCTTACTGGTGACAACAATCATATTTTGAATGATGATGAGTGAAAGATTAACTCTCTTGCAATTGATGAGGTGATAAATGATCAATGTGTCATTGTCGGAGACGTACTCGTGACTCCCACAATGATGCAAGATGGAGTGCTAACTGATGATGTTGAACACCTTGGTAAAGGGCTTGAGAGATGTGGAGAGGTAAATTTTTTAGCCCTCTTGAAATAGATCAGTAAGAACTTCCTTCTTGTTAAGGTTTAGAATTGAGTACTAGTTCTTACCAAAAATAGTAGGACCATCAATTGGCAGATCAAGAATAGATGCAAGGATAGCAGGGGTGAGCCTTATCTCAATTCCCTTTAGATTAGTCTCTAGAAGTGATTTCTCAGGAAAAGTATGGGCTTTGCAGTAGAATGCCCTCACCACATCAGGATAGAGACATTCAGATATTTGGAAGAATGGAGTCCAACCTAGGGCATCTGTTTGGTGTTCGATAGAGTTGCCTTCAACTATTAGATTGTCAAGCATAAAAACTCTACCAATACCGATGGGTCTTTCAACCCATTTTTCTGTATATAGCTTTTGGAGTTTTGAAGGAATGAGTGGAGGAATACGAAGTTTGGGACCAGATGGGGTGTGATTGGATTTTGTAAGGGGTGAAAAACGTCATTGAGTAACAATTTGTTGTGGAGAACGTTATGGGGAGGGAGTTCTGGATGGAGAATATTCTGGTGAAACAGGTTTTTGAGGGGAACGTTTTTTGGTTCGAGAACAATCAGGTTTTTTGAGTTTTTGGGGATTTTTTTAATCTGTTCTTAGCCAAGTATTGGGATAGGGCTATAGTTGTTTTGGGTTTTAGGGTCTTAGGTTTTGAAGTGGTTTTTGTTGTAGAGGAAGATGAGGGTTTTGAAGTGGTTGAGGGTTTTGAAGATGAAAACAATTCATTGATAAATTTCTTTTTTTGGGTTAAGGGAGTTGACTGATAAGGTTAAGTTTGAGGAGATGGTTAAGTAGTCTTAATGGGAACATCGTGATCTGAGTCGTCACTATCAAATATAATGTATACAGTGGAATTGGAGCTTTCAGCTTTATATGTTCCTATTCCTACCGATACACAGATGGACCTTCGTTGGGATTCAATAGGATTAGGAAATGGTTTGCGTAGATGTGGAGGAACTTCATAGAGATTAGGAGTTGGGCTTTGGAAGAGAGGGGGAAGTACGGTTGATGGTGGATTGAGAGAAATGGGATTAGGGTTTGAATCTGGGGAGGATGACAAGTAGTCCGACAATGTGTTTTTAGAAGATTCATTTGGAGGAGTTGGTCTAGGTGCTAGTGAGGGTAAACGATTGACGAACAACGAAGATGGTGGAGATGATGATGAAGACGAGGGTGTGTAGGACAAGGGTTCTTCCTAACATACATTTTTGTACGAGCCATTGTTGAGATTTTCACAGAAATGGTTTCGAGTTTTGGGGAAGATGCTTTTGTGTGTGTGGAAGTGGAGGAGTTGCAGAAAATTTGACTTTTGTGGAGGGAAGATGAAGTGACAGATGGTTGATGGAAAAGAGAAAAACGGGGGCGGAGGTTTACAACATGGCAGTTACTTTTGCAGACAAGGGAACACGTTTAATTAATGCCACACAAAAAGTGCTTTTGCTGATTTTGTGAAGAGAAGCACATAATGGTGAAGGAAAAATGCAGAATGATTGAAACAAACCAATAACGTTCTTGGTTTCCGTACAAGAAATTTTTTTAATGCAAACTGACTGAATTTTTGATAATTCTCAGTTTTTCTTTGATAAAATTAAAACTTTCCTCTACAAGAGTTTTGGTAAAAATATCAGCAAGTTGTTTTTGAGTATCTACAAGATTAATTCAACTTCCTTTTTATTTACATGATCACGAATAAAATCACGTTTTATCTCAATGTACTTGGATCTTGAATGTTGAATGAGATTTTTTTGAAAGATTTATAGCACTGGTATTGTCACAGTAAATTGGGATGTTTGAATAACTTACAGAGAAGTCTTCAAGTTGATTTTTTATCCAGAGAACTTGAGAACAACAGTTTGCAGCTGAGACATATTCAACTTCGGTTGTTGATAAAGCAATTGTATTTTACTTTCTGCAAGACCAACTTATTAATGCCTCTTCTAGAAACTGACACGCATCACTTGTGCTTTTTCTTTCAATCTTGTTTCCAGCATAATTAGCATCGCAGTAAGCTACAAGATCAAAATGAGAACCTTTTCTATACCAAAGGCCAAGATCAGTAGTACCTCAAGATATCGAAAAATTCTTTTTACAGTAGATAAATGAGATTCTTTTGGTGCAGATTGAAATCTAGCATATAATCCTACTGCAAATACAATGTCAGGTCTACTAATAGTTAAATAAAGCAAAGAACCTATCATTCCCTTGTATTCTTTTTTAGAAATAGATTTTCCATTTTCATCTTTGTCTAATGAGGAGGATGGATGCATGGGAGTGGTCATGATTTTGGCTTCGTTAATTTTATATTTTGATAAAAGATATGTTATGTATTTTTCTTGACATATAAAAAATACCATATTTTTATGTTGCTTAATTTGCAAGCAAAGAAAATACCTCAATTCTCCCACCATACTCATCTCAAATTCACTTTGCATGAGTTTTGAAAAAACATCACACATTTTCTCATTAGTTGATGGAAAGATAATATCGTCAACATACACTTGAACAATAAGAAAATCGTTTTTATTAGTTTTCTTGAACATGGTAGTGTCGATTTTTCCTCTAGAAAATCCATTTTTGATTAAAAAAGAACATAATCTTTCATACCACGCTCTTGGTGCTTGTTTTAATCCATATAGAGCTTTGGTAAGTTTGGAAACATGATTTGGTTTTGATTGATCTTCAAAACCAGGGGGTTGATGTAACAGCCCGTTTTTTTTTAACAAAAATCAAATTTCAGAAATAAAGAAAAAAATACTTTTGGATAAAATATTTAAGTCGTCACACAACGATAAAAGTCAACAATATTTACAAGCAGCAGAAATAGTTTTTGGAACAAAAATTCAAAGTATTTAAACAGCAAAATACACTGGGCTATGAGACCTATCAGACATAGTTCGTACCCCTAGGATATTCTCGGCAAACACCTGCATAAAAGCACTGCCCCAAGATTATCGACTTTCCCCACGTCACATCAAAAAGTGGAACATGGACCCATCAAAATAAAAGTCAAGCTGACAATATAAGGCATAGGTACAGTCTTCCAAAATGAAATAAATACAACCACAAAAGAAAGACATCTAGCCCCTATATAGCCATCTAATCTGATCATGCTACAAAAACTATACAACTCGGGTGATCTTCACGCACCCCGCGGGATCCTTCCAACACAACATCGGTCAGGTATGACTAACTACCTTCCCATCTCTCGGGTACTAACCGGTAGGACAATCCTGGTTCTCATCTGAGGGCAAAGCCCAGATTTCTACAATAATTGTAAAGGTCACCAACTGAAATTAACAAATATCACATAGCATTTAAATTTTAAATGCACAAAATAACTTGTCAACTTAGCATACACCTTTAAAGGGTTTTCATATGTCAAACATGCATAAACAAGTTGAAAAATGAAGTTTTTAACAAAAATGCATTGTCGTATTCGAATACAACATCCTTGTATTCGAATACAATGCTAATTCATAAGTCAGTAGCAAAATCATCCAGTCGTATTCGAATACAGTCATGTCGTATTCGAATACAAGTGCAAAATCATAAGTCAATAGAAACCTCTATGCTGTCGTATTCGAATACAACTGTGAAAAATCAGATTTTCAGTTTTGAAAACGTTTCGAAATCATTCAACACTTACAACACGAAATCAATCATCACACGTAGCAATTACGACAAATCACAACAACAACCAAATATG
The DNA here is from genome assembly GCF_000331145.2 of Cicer arietinum. Classification (NCBI taxonomy): domain Eukaryota; kingdom Viridiplantae; phylum Streptophyta; class Magnoliopsida; order Fabales; family Fabaceae; genus Cicer; species Cicer arietinum. Next base: position 32,232,151 of record NC_021165.2, on the reverse strand, counting down.
TATATACAATTAACATAGTATAACAAACATGATTTGTGTGCCAAGCACCCTAATGCAATGCGTATATGCCAAAATGCATGATTCTGGAAAACTATACAAACATGATTTGTTATATATATATATATAACAAATATCTAAATAAAAATCTAGATATTTTATAAAAATCATCATTTCACCCATCACCTCATATCACTTCTCAAATCACTTTTTCATAAAAATGTCTACTCTCGCCGCAATTCAATCGGTAGATGAATTTTTTTGAAAAATGTCGCATCTCAGAAAATTTGCCTTCGACAAAAGATTCTATGTAGTTAAAAAAAATTATTCCTCGACAAATAATTTTAATCGGGGCTCCAAAATAATATTTTTGGCATTAAACTCACAAAATACCAATAAAGTTAGCTAAAAAGCCTCAGAAATTCAACACCAAATACACCAAAATTCAAAAATTACAAATTTAAACTAAGGGCATTACATTCTACCCCTCTAAAATTAGCTTCGTCCTCAGAACTACGCGTCGATAAACAACTCAGAGTGTTAATCCCTCATCTTGCTCTCCAATTCCAAAGTCGCATCTCCAGTAGTTGGGTTCCAAATCACCTTGACCAACGAAACATCCTTGTTCATTAATCGCTTAATCTTCTTGTCATCAATTCTTACAGGTAATACTTTGAATGATAAGTTATCCTTCAGTTGAATTGTGTCTGGTTCGATAACATGTGACGGATTTGTAAGGTATTTCCCTAACTGTGACACATGAAGCACATCGTGAATATTGGACAATATCAAGGGCAATGCAATCCGATAAGCAACAAGTCAAATTCGTGCTGAAATCTAATATGGCCCAATAAATTTTGGAGTCAATTTCTTCGATCTCATAGCTCTACCAACTCTAGTCATAGGCGTGAATCTTAGAAATACATGGTCACCCTGTTCGAATTCTAGTAGTCTGCGACGCTTGTCCGCATAACTCTTCTGACGATCTTGTGAAATCTTCATTTTCTCCTTTATCTTTTTTACCTTATCAGTAGTTTGCTGCACCATCTCAAGCCGTACAATCATACTTTCACCGTCCTTATACCAACACAAAGGTGTTTGACACTTGCGCTCATACAAAGCCTCATATGGTGTCATTCCAATACTTGCGTGGAAACTATTGTTGTACATAAACTCAACCAACGGAAGTACATCATTCCAACTTCCTCTATCATCTAATACACATGCTATCAATAGATCTTCCAAGAACTAATTTGTTCTCTCAGTATGTTCTTCCGTTTGTGGATGGTAAGCTGAACTCAATCTTAGTTTCGTTCCCAACGCTTCATGCAATGCTTCCCAAAAGTGCGATGTGAATTTCAGATCATGGTCTGATACAATACTCGACGGTACTCCGTGTAATCTCACAATCCTAGCAATGTAGATCTATGTTAGCTTATCTACCTTATAGATGGTCTTTACTGGTAAAAAGTGTGCGAATTTAGTCAACCAATCCACTATCACCCATATAGAAACATTTTTTCTTCTTGTTTTTGGCAATCCAGTTATAAAATCTATGGAAATATTGTCCCACTTCCACTCAGGTATATCTAAAGGTTGCAACATTCCAGCAGGTCGCTGATGTTCGACTTTCGCTTTGTGACAAGTTAAACAAGTTAATACATACTTCGTAAAATGTCTCTTCATTCCTATCCACCCATAATTATGCCTCAAATTCTGATACATCTTTGTTGCTCCAGGATGATTACTCAATTTACTCTTATGAGCCTCTTCTAAAGTTGTTTTCCTCATATCTGCAATTTCTGGTAAACAAATCCTTCCATTACATCTCAAAATATTATTTAGTTCGATCTTAAACTCAATTGTTTTTCCTTGCACTATTAGATTCCTCTTTTCTTGAATTAAGGCGTGATCTTGAAATTTCACAATGTCTTCAAGTAGTCTACTCGAAATCTTAACCATTCCAGATTTCAAAATTCCTGGTGCAAGCTCTACATTCAAGTGTATGTCTCTAAAAGCTTCCCACAACTCTTGTTGTCTAGCCATCGCTGTTGAAGAAACCGATATACTTCTTTTACTCGACGCATCAGCCACTACATTGGCCTTCCCAGGGTGGTACTGTAGTGTGAAATCAAAATCCTTGAGAGTCTCCATCCATCACCTCTGACGCATGTTTAATTCCTTCTGATCAAACAAATATTTCAAACTCTTATGGTCACTGAACACTGTGAACATGCATCCATATAACTACAGCAGCAAGCTCCAAGTCATGAGTAGGATAATTTCTTTCATGAATCTTCAATTGCCTTGAGGCGTAAGCTACATCTTTCTTGTGTTGCATCAGAACATATCTCAAACCTTGGTGAGACGCATCACAGTAAACTTCATATGGTTCTTCTGATTGCGGTAAGATTAATAATGGTGAGGTTGTCAACTTTTTTTTTTAGTAACTAAAAATTTTCCTCACACTTCTCCGTCCATGAGAACGGTTGATCCTTTCTAGTAAGTTGTGTCAATGGAGCTACAATCTTAGCAAAACCTTCAATAAACCTCTCCTGTAGTACACTGTCAATGACAGTCTGAGGCTGTTTCCAAGCAAGAACCGTCTCAATCTTAGTCGGATCTACAATGATTCCTTCCATAGTTATCACATGTCCTAAGAAATTCACTTCTTCTAGGCAAAACTCACACTTCGATAGATTGGCATACAATTGCTTCTCGCATAAAACTTCAAGAACTTGACGCAAATCAATGAAAAACTCCACTTCTCTTACTGGTGGTAATCCTGGAATTTCCGTTGGAAATACGTCCGGGTACTCCTTGACAAGCACCACGTCTTCTATGTTCACATTTATCTTTGACTCCACATTTTCCAAAGACAAAAACTCATGAGTTGCTTCTCTTAGTGACACTCCGAGTTTGTTGGCAGCTAGATACTTAACAACTCCTGGTTCTGGGAAAAGAACCTGTTTGCGAGCACAATCCAAGATCAAGTAATGATACGACATCTAGTCCATGCCGAGAATGACCTCGAGTGATTGTAGAGGTAAACAAATCAAATTAATCTGGAAATCCCTATTATGGATAGTTACTTGACAATGTAAACATGCAGAATTTACTGTCAAAGTCTTAGCAGACGTAGAAACAACCAAATCAAAAGGCAAAGGAGACATAAATAACTTCAAACGATTCACGCAATCCATAGCAATGAAAGAATGGGTTGCCCCCAATTCAAAAAGTGTAGTTAGATGTGTTACCTGCAATCTCACAATCACGTTGAATCATATTGCTAGATGGATTTCCAGCTTCAGCACCCACACAATAAAAGCATCCTCTAGCAGTAGGACGAGTAGCCCTAGTTACATTCACAACTGGTTCCACCTTTGGAGCCTTGCAATCCCTTTCCATGTGCCCTGACTTCTGACAATTGTAGCAAGTGGGAATATTAGAGGTACAAGTACTAGCATAATGTCCATCTCCCCCACAACAGAAACATCGAACCACTTGTCCCAATTTTCTTCCAAAATTTGGGTTCCCCGGACGATTCTACCCCCTGTTGTTATTTTGTGGCCGGTTATAAGGTTTAGCAACTTGTTTTCCCTTGTTGTTCTGATAATTCACCTGACTAGGCCCTCCTAAATTAAAATTCCCTCCTCGGCTAGCCCTCTTATTCTTCATATCCTCAACTTCTCTACATTTTCCACAAGAATTGGAAACGTTGAATTCCCAAGGATAAGAAAGAGTCTTGAATCTCATACTTCAATCCAGCTAGGAAACGATGACACATGAATGGTTCATCAATCTCTTCACGGAAAAACCTGAAATGCCTCGACAACGATTCAAACTTAGCGGCATATTCGCCGACGGTCATATTCCTCTAATGAAGTTTTAGAAAATCATCACCTAGTTTAGTCCTGGTACTCATCGGGAAGTATTTGTCTAAAAACTTCTTTTTGAATGATTATAAGTTCACCTCTTTGTGAGTTGGTCCCATCAACAACCTTGTACTCCTCCACCAATACTCAACATCCCTAATAGCAGATAAGTGGCATAGTTGACCTTCACTTCTGCCTGACAGTTAATCATCTCAAAGATCTTTTCCACTTCTTGAATCCACTGATCCGCTTTCTCTGAATTCTCATCACCCTTAAACTTGGGAGGATTGTAACGGCGAAAATCTTCCAATCCTCTTGACTCAACAGCACAAATCTCTTTTTCCCTCTTTTCTAGATTCCACAGAGTATTTGCAGCAGTCTAGACAGCAACAAAAGCAGCCATGTTATTTATAGCTTCTGTCATTTGGTCTTCCCTATTAACATTCACTCTAGCAGCGTCCTTCCTTCTTGGTGGCATTGTTTCCTTCAAAACCAACATCAAGAAGAATCTTAACACCACTTAGGAGAATTTCAAAAATAACTTCCAACTATATCAACACATAACAACTACACCGAACTCGACAACTTAACCCGACGCATGATCAGATAACGACTCCCAACCTACAGGTTAACCTACAATCTATAACCAGAGGCTCTGATACCAAAAATTGTAAGAGCCTGTTTTTTTTTAAAAAAAAAAAACAAAAATCAAATTTCAGAAATAAAGAAAGAAATACTTTTGGATAAAATATTTAAGTCGTAACACAACGACAAAAGTGAACAATATTTACAAGCAGCGGAAATAGTTTTCGAAACAAAAATACAAAGTATTTAAACAGCAAAATACATCGGGCTATGAGATCTATCAGACATAGCTCATACCCCTTGGGTATTCTCGGCCGACACCTAGATAAAAGCACTGCCCCAAGAATCTCGACTTTCTCCACGTCACATCAAAAAGTGGAACGTGGACCCATCAAAATAAAAGTCAAGCTGACAATATAAGGCATAAGTACAGTATTCCAAAATGAAATAAATACAACCACAAAAGAAATCCATCTAGCCCCTATACAACCATCTAATATGATCATGCTACAAAAACTATACAACCCGGATGATCTCCACGCGCCCCGCAGGATCTTTCTAACACAACATCGGTCAGGTATGACTAACTACCTTCCCATATCCAGGGTACTAACCAATAGGACGATGCTGGTTCTCATCTGAGGGCAAAACCCAGATTTCCACAATAATTGTAAAGGTCACCAACTAAAATTAACAAATATCACATATCATTTAAATTTTAAATGCACAAAATAACTTTTAACCTTAGCAAACACCTTGAAAGGGTTTTCATATGTCAAACATGCATAAACAAGTTGAAAAATGAAGTTTTTAACAAAACTGCATTGTCGTATATTCGAAGACAGCATCCTTGTATTTGAATACAGTGCTAATTCATAAGTCAGTAGTAAAATCATCATGTCGTATTTGAATACAGTCATGTCATATTCGAATACAAGTGGGAATCATAAAGTCAGTAGCAAACTTTGTGTTGTCGTATTCGAATACAGTCCTGTCGTAGTCAAATACAATTGTGAAAATACAGATTTTCAGTTTTGAAAATGTTTCAAAATCATTCAACACTTACAACACAAAATTAATCATCACACATAACAATTACGGCAAATCACAACAACAATCGAATATGTATATACAATCAACATAGTATAACAAACATAATTAGCGTGCCAAGCACCCTAATGCAATGTGTATCTGCCAAAATGCATGACTCCGGAATTCCAACAAAAACCCTTCTCGAAGCGGCGTAAATCATAATTGTACCGTCTATCACAGACCAGTACTAATTAACGAGGTGCCACCTATCACGGGTCAGCAGGATTTACTAAAAAGCGTAAATCGTAAATATATCGTCTATCACAGACCAGTACTATTTACCGAGGTGTCACCTATCATAGGTCAGCACGATTTACTAAAAAGCGTAAATCGTAAATGTACCGCCTATCACATACCAGTACTATTTACTGAGGTGCCACCTATCACGGGTCAGCACGATTTACAAAAATGTGCAGTCTATCACGGACCTAAACGATGCGAAAATCCCCGCAAGGATAAGATGAGCCAACAGATCACATGGCATCATCTTTTTGCCCATCTCGGTCACCATTATCACCATGGCCTCATCGCGATCACCATGTACTATGAAATGCATGGGCATACTCTCACTCTTTCTACAACAATCATTAAGTAAATGCTGATATTAAAGGATTCCACATTTTTAATACTCATTTATCACAAATGATTTTTCAAATTCACTACAGAGCATACTCATACATATTTTCAAATTCAATCCACATTTCACACCAAATCATATCAATTCATTTTTCTACAAAATCGACACGTAAAACACATCTAAAAAATTCATAATATTAATTATTAAACACATCAATCACACCAAACATGAATCACCATAAATCACACCTCAAACACATCAAATTCAAATTCCACAATTTCAATCATAAAACACATTAAATTCATTTGCCACAAATCTACACCTCAAACACATCAAATTTATTTTCCACAAATTCGCATATAAGATCCTAATTGCAAAATAAAAGTTTGGAAGGAGCCCTTACCTCTGTTGTAGCTTTAGCAACCGATTACGGCACCATGATAAATTTCGGTAAAATTTTCGCTCACGTCGTCGCATCGAAAACTAGCTCACTAGCACCGTAGCATGGCAAGTAGCAACTTTCCCTTCTGTCACTTCGCGAAAGGGAGCTTAGATCTAGAAGAGAAAGGAAGGTTTGTGTTTGAGTTTGAGTTTTTTCTTCTTCTTTGAAACAGAGAAAAAGAAAGAGGAAGATGGAGGCGGACGTGAAAACAGGGAAATGTTTTGCTTTTCTTTCTTAAGTGTGTGTATATATATATATATATATATATATATATATATATATATATATATAACACATATC
>NC_021165.2:32205122-32225092 GCF_000331145.2 Cicer arietinum | reverse complement strand
TTTTTCTTTTGTGTGTGTGTATATATATATATATATATATATATATATATATATATATATATATAACAAATATCTAAATAAAAATTTAGATATTTAATAAAAATCATCATTTCACCCATCACCTCACATCACTTCTCAAACCACTTTTTTAGAAAAATATCTACTCACGCCGCAATTCAATCGTCAGATGAATTTTTCTTAAAAACATCACAACTCAGAAAATTTTAAAACTCACAATATACCAATAAAATTAGCTAAAAAGGCTTAGAAATTCAATACCAAATACACCAAAATTCAAAAATTACAAATTAAGACTAAGGGTCTTACAGTTGACGTACATAAACTTGTTCATTTAAAAATCTATTTAAAAATCTATTTAAAAATGCACTTTTAACATCCATTGGAGAAAGTTTGTTAAGTTAATGAGATGCATATGCAAGAAGAATTCTTATAGCTTCTAACCTTGCAATCGGGGAAAAGGTTTCATCGTAGTAAATACCTTATTGTTGATTGTACCCTTGGGCAACTAGTCTTGCTTTGTTTCTTATAACTTTACTGTCTTCATTCAGCTTATTTCTGAAGACACATCTTGTTCCAGTGATAGTTTGATCTTGTGGATCTGGGACAAGGTTCCAGACTTCATTTTTTTTAAACTGAAGAAGTTCTTCCTTAATCGCATTTATCCAAGATTGATCAACTATGGCTTCTTTGATTGATTTTAGTTCTATTTGGGAGATCATTGCCATGTTGTTATTTATATAATCTTTGAATGACTTTCTGGTTCTAATCCCATCAGTTGTATCTCCAATGATTTGATTTTGAGGATGGTTACTTATTGTTCTCCAGCTTTTAGGAGGAATATGAAACGAAGAATGTTTATCAATCTCAACTTCTTGGGAAACAGTCTATTGCTACTGCCCAGAATGTTCTTTCTCTTCATCATCTTTTCTACTTAAGTCAAGATTATCAAATTCATCAAACAATATATGCATATTGATTTCAACAATTTTAGTTCTTAAATTGAAAACTTGATACCCATTAGAATCATTTGAGTAACCTTAGAATGATAGCCTTGTCTGATTTTGCATCAAACTTTTCAAGGTTCTCTTTGTTATTTAAAATGTAACAATAACATCCAAAAATGTGAAAATATGATATGTCAAGCTTTTTGTTTCTCTAGATTCCGTATGGTGTTTTTTTGATAATTTTTCTTATTGTTACATGGTTTAAGATGTAACATGAAGAGTTGATAGTTTTAGCTCAAAAATACTTTTCAACATTAGATTCTTCCATGATTGTTCTTGCCATTTCTTGTAGAGCTCTACTTTTTCGTTCAACAGCTCCATTTTGTTGAGGAGTTCTTCCACAAGATAAATTGTGAGAAATGCCAAGTTCATCAAAGAAGGTTTTGAAAGATGCATTTAAAAAATTTCCCTCCATGATCATTTCTTATAGAAATGATGTTAAAATATTTTTCATTTTGAACCTTTTTACATCATATTTTGAAAGCATCAAAAGCATCCTCGTTTTGTTTTAAGAAAAGAACCCAAGTGTATCGAGAGAAATCATCAACAATGACAAAACCATATTTCATTCTTCCTAAACGTGTTGTTTTGATGGGGACAAAAAGATCTATGTGAAGCAGTTCAAGAATTCTATTTGTGGATATGAAATCCTTTGAATGAAAGCTATTTTTGACTTGTTGTCCTTTTGAAGATATTTCACATACTTTATCTTTATCAAAATTCAATTTAGGCAAGCCGCTAACAAGATCTAATTTGGAAATTTTTGAAATTGTTTTCATGCTTATATGACATGTTCGCTTATGCCAAATCCATTTCTCTTTATTGGTGGACATAAAACAGGATTCATCAGGTAGCTCCTCAAGATATAATACATACAGATTTTTCTTTCTGGTTCCTGAGGAAAGAACTTCCCCAAAATTTGTTTTTATGACTTCACATAAGTTAGGTTTGAAAATAACTTCAAAGCCATTGTCACATTGTTGACTTATGCTTAAGAGATTATGTTTCAATCCTTCCACATATTGAGCATTAGTTATTTGAGCAGAATTTTTCTTACTAATGGTTCCTTTACCTTTAATTTAAGCTTGATTATTGTTCCCGAAAGTGACATAACCTTCATCTTTTTGAAAAAAGACATGAAGCAGTTTTTATCACCTGTCATATGTGTTGAGCAGCCACTGTCTAAAAACCATAACTTTTTCTTGACACTTAGAGATCCAGCCTGCATGAGGTGTTATATTCACTTTAGGTACCCACTTGGTTTTGGGTCCTTGACAGTTAGCTTTAAAGCTTGATCCTTTTTAATAGAGCAGGTTGATTTAGAGTGTCCAATCTTGTAACAATAAGAACACTTTGTTGCAGGTTTGGAAGAAGGTTTGAAAATGTGCATTTTAAACATATTTGTAGCTGGTTTTGATAAACTTCCAAAACGTACTCCTTTTTTCAAACTTTCTGGAGAAAGTTTTAATTTTCTTCCATAACGTTCTCCCTTTTTTAAGCTTCCTGGAGAAGGTTTGGTTCTTGTTCGAGAACGTTCTTCTTTTCTAAAAATTCTTTTGTTTTTAATTTTTTCATCTCTTTTCTTAAAATAACATGCAAATTTCATATGCCCAATCTTACTCCAATATGAACATTTGTTTTGCATTTGTGCTCTTTTTGTTCAGCAACAAAGAAGTTTTCATACATTTTTGTTTTTTGAGTTTTATCAAAACTAAGACCAGCTTTATCAAATATTCCTACTTGATATCCCATGATTTTTTGATAGGTTTTAGTAGAATTAATAAAATTTGACAAGTCTTTTTTAAGAAATTCAACTTCGGTTTTGAGGAGAACGTTCTCCTTTTGCATTGCAGAACATTCTTGGTTTTCTTGTCTTTCAACTTTGAAGTTTTTTGAGTGAGATTCTTTCATATCTTGAATGATCTTTTTAAGTTCATCAATCATAGTCTGAGTTTTCTCTTTCTCTTCTTTTTCTTTGTGAAATTTTTCTTTTAAAGAACTACACTTTTGGACAAGAAAGCTTGAATCATTTAGCAAATTATCAAATTCTTTTTCCATTTGTTCACACAAAAGACAGAGTTCAGAATTTGTTACCTCATCATCTTTTGTGTTAGCCATTAAGCATATGTTGGCTTCTTCACCTTCTTTTGTGTTTGATTCTTTTGAATCATCCCATGTAGTCATCATCGATTTCTTCTTAAAGGGAAACCTATTTGGTGGTCTTTTACTTAAGCGACATTCAGCTTTGTAATGTCCTAATTTAGTACATCCAAAACATGTGATTTTGCCCTTGTCCACTTCTATTTTGGGATTTTCTTTTTTGTTTGGGAATCCTTTCTTGATCAAATATCTTCTTCTCATCATCCTTTGAATTCTTCTAGTAAGAAAGGATATTTCTTCATCAACATCTTCCTGTTCAGTTTCTTATGAGTCTTCATTTGTTTGTACTGGTACACTTTCTTGGGATGCTTTCAAAGCTATTTCTTTGCCTTTCTTGATTGGTTTGTCTTCTTATAACAACACTTCATGTGCTCTTAAAGTTCCAATCAGTTCTTCCAATGCAAGCACTTCAAGATTCTTGGCCTTGCTTATAGTTATCACCATAGGTCTCCATATTACTGGGAGACATCTCCTGATCTTTCTGACTCTATATTGTACTGAGTATGCTTTCCCTAACGAGCGCATTTCATTTACAATGGTTGTAAATATTGAGTACTCATCAATGGTCTCTCCTTCGTTCATTTCAAATATTTCAAATTTTCTTATGCCTATACGATTTTTGTTTGTACTGGTACACTTTCTTGGGATGCAATCAAAGCTATTTCTTTGCCTTTCTTGATTGGTTTGTCTTCTTATAACAACACTTCATGTGCTCTTATAGTTCCAATCAGTTCTTCCAATGCAAGCACTTCGAGATTTTTGGCCTTGCTTATAGTTATCACCATTGGTCTCCATATTACTGGGAGACATCTCATGATCTTTCTGACTCTATATTGTATTGAGTATGCTTTCCCTAAGGAGCGCATTTCATTTACAATGGTTGTAAATCTCGAGTACATCTCATCAATGGTCTCTCTTTTGTTCATTTCAAATAGTTCAAATTTTCTTATGCCTATGTCGATTCATGTTTCTTTCACATGACTTGTTCGTTCGTGATGGGTTTGTAACGTGTCCCATACTTCTTTTGCAGCATTGAAATCATCAACTCTTTCGCTTTCTTCCCTGCTTAAAGCGCAAGATAAAAATAATTGAGCTTTAGAATTTAGGAATACCTTGGTTTTATCTTCAGCTGTCCAGACTGCTTCTCTTTTTTCATCTGATGTTGGATCAACTTCGTTTACTCTTGGAATGAAATCTCCTTTTGTTATGCTACGCCATATTCCTGTATCTTGTGATTTCAGAAGTAGTTGCATCTTATTCTTTCAGAAGTAATAATCTATGCCATCAAAGTAAGGTGGCCTATTTGAATATCCTCTTTCCACAATGTATTTAGCTTTTGACATTTTTTTCTAGGTATTTTTCTCTAACACTGTTTAGGTGTAAATCTTTAGAGACCGAGTTCTGATGCCAATTGAAGTAGCAATGTCAATTTACAAGGAAGAGGGTTTGAATTGTAAATTCTCCCTTTTAAAATTTCCTATTAAAACTTAAAATTGTATCTTGATCTTGATTGTGAAAACATAAAACAAAGAACGTTCTTGGTTCTGAAAACAGAAAACGGAGAACGTTCTTGGTTAGTAAGAAGCACATAATTTAACTTATCTATTTAATTTAATAATCAAAAGTCTGTAAATAAATATAGATAAGAGGAAACATATCACACAGAGATTTATCCTAGTTCACCCAATTCGGGTTACGTCCAATTCTCACAGTTTGTGAAATTTTTCACTAAGTGTTCAAACAGAGAATATTCTTGGTTTTTACACCACTAGTTCAGATCAACCTTGGTCTATTACATAACTCTTCCTTTCTACCCATAAAGGATTTCAACAGACTACTTTTCAACCTTTGAGAGAATTTTTACACTTTACCTTTTACACAAAAAAGGATTTTCTACAAACTACTCAAACTATTTTCAATACAATAGTCTTGAGTTTACATGATTATGATTTAAAGTGTTTTGTCAAAACCTGAGAAAGCTCAACACTTGTTTGAGTTTTGATTCTTTTGACAGAGAAATACAATAAAATGATTCTAGGAATCAAATGAGAAAAATCAGAACTGATTCTATGTATGTGAGTGAGAGACTTTCGAGTATGATTGTAGGTAAGTAATAAATTGCTTTGCACTTCAAACTTTGATTTATCCTTGAGCTTGGAGTTCTTTTTATAGGCTTCAATGAGGCTTAGGACAGCTCATATGACCATTGGAAAGGGTCCAGCTGTCATGTGTCATCTTGGTGGATAAGATCGGACTTGAAAGAAGAATGTTCTTGACTGAACCTTCTTCGTTTTCTACTTTATGAAGAATGATGATCTATAGCCTTTGCATTATCCATCATTGACAGTATTTCATGGGTCTTTTATCACTTGTGCATATACCTCAGAGATAAACTTGAAGTATATACTTCAACATGGTTGTTCGTTCTTGCCAATCAAACTGGAGAATGATCATTCTTGAATATGGAGAATGAACTTGCTTGATTCATCATGAGCCATAGCTTTTATCCTTTGTATTTTGGATTGATTCTCTGCTGAGATGAACTCTGTAATTTCCTTGAAGAATACTGATAACATGATTGTAAAATCCAAGAGAAATTTCATCTTCAACAGAGGAGATCTTTTGTTCTTGTAGTTTCAAAACTGTGGAGAACGTTCTTGGTTTTCCAGACTTCTGTCAAGAAAGTTCTTTGTTATATCTTTGTATTTTTGCTTCCTTTTCAATGTCATTTTGCTTGTAATGTTTGACACCTATCTTTGATTAATACACTCAAAAACACATGTTAAATTAACATATCATTTAAAATGATAATTAACATTCTTAATTAACCTTTGTTTACATCAAAACATTAATTTGAGATTTTGTCTTAACACTAAGTTGTAGGACATAACATGTATTGCCTCAACTAACGAGCAACCCATACTAATGTGCAACAGGTTCGTTCAAGCAACGAATACCTTGTTTCACACATGGTGAATTTTTTACTCAAATGATAAATATCATGTTCTTTCTTACCAGATTCATCATGTTGCCCCAGTATACAACCCATTGACTCGCCAAGTACTATTAAGTACATAATAAGTGGTTTCCCAGGAACTAGAGGCACTAAGATTGGAGGTTTTGACAAGTACTGTTTAATCTTTTCTAAAGTTTTTTTACAATTCTCATTCCATTCAACCTTTTGGTCTTTGCATAACAACTTAAAAATTGGTTCGCATGTGGCGGTGAGATGTAATATGAATCTGGTAATGTAATTCAATCTACCCAAAAAGCCACGAACTCACTTTTTCGTGCGTGGAGCTGACATTTCTTGTATTGCTCTTACTTTATCTGGGTCCACCTCTATCCCTTTTTGACTAAAAATAAACCCAAGTAACTTGCCCGATCTCACACCAAAAGTGCACTTAGCAGGGTTTAAATGGAGTATGAACTTCTTTAGTCGCACACATAATTTTTGAAGGTTAATGTAACACCCCAATTTAAAACAGTGCAGGTGTATTTTTTTCTTTCAAAAACAAATTAATAAAATTACCATGTCGTAACACAAACGATAAAAGTCATAAATAATTACATCATAATATACAACTGGCCGAAAATAGTTTATTTCAAATACATAAGTTTCATTGCGACAACAACATTGAAATAAGAAAGGGAGAATAAATAAAATTCAAAAATAAAACCCTAAGTTGATCATTAATCTAATTGAGGGTGACTGGGTACTGAGGATCCACAAGCGGCATCCAGCCTCACTGCTCTCGATTGCAAATCAAAATCATTGATATGCCACGTCTTCAACGTCCTTGCAATTCCAGCACGACTCCAAACTCTAATAACCTGGGGCGTAAGGCCGGTCCACAATAATGTAAAGGGTCAACAATCGAAATTAACAAATAACACTTAGCACAAATCTTATATTTCAAATGTTCAAAAGAACCTTTCATCTTAGCATACTCCTCGAAAGGGTTTTCATATGTCAAAAATGCATAAACAAAGTCAAAAATGAAGTTTTTAATAAAACTTCACTGTCGTATTCGAATACAGCACTGTCGTAGCCGAATACCACTGAGAAAATGCAGATTTTCAGTTCTAAAATGGCTTTGAATCAATTAACACTTCAAACATTCATAATATTAATTATGAACACATAATTCACACCAAATTAATCTCCACAAATTTACACCTCAATCACACATCAAACATTTATAACATCAATTATGAACACATAAATTATATTGAAACTTAACCAACCCAAATTCACACCTCAAAGCAATTACGACACAATAGCAAACAACAACCGAGTATGTATATACAATCATCATAGTATAACAAATATGACTCGCGTGCCAAGCACCGTAATGCAATGCGTATATGCCAATGCGCATGATTCCGGAATTTTCAAACCAAAACCTTCCTCAAAGGGGCGTAAATCATAATTGTACAGCCTCTCACAGACCAGTACTAATTACCAAGGTGCAATCTCTCACAGATCAACACGATTTTCTAGAGTGCAGTCTCTCATAGACCAACACTAATTACCAAGGTGCAATCTCTCACAGATCAACACGATTTACTAGCGTGCAATCGTTCACAAATCAACATGATTTTCTAGAGTGCAGCCTCTCATAGACCAACACTAATTACCAAGGTGCAATCTCTCACAAATAAGCACGATTTACTAGCGTGCAATCGCTCACATGTCAACACAATTTTTTAGAGTGCAGCCTATCACAGGCCTTACACATTAGTTAAATTCTCGTAAGGATAAGATGGACCAACTATCACATGGAACCACCCTGTGGCCCATCATGGCCACCACTTAAGTTCGTGGCCCATCACGGTCACCACTTAACTTCGTGGCCCATCACGGTCACCACTTAATATTGTGACCCATCGCGGTCACCACTGACATTGTGGCCCATAACAGTCACCACAAGCTATGAAATACATGAGCATACTCTACTCTTTTCACCACAATCATTAAGTAAATGCAGCTATTAAAATATTCCTCATTTTTAATACTCATTAAACACTAATGATTTTTCAAACTTATCACAGAGTAGACTCAAAACATATTTTCCTCAATAAAATTCATAACACACATATTATCAATTATGAATACATAATCACATTAAAACTTAATCACCACAACAACATTAATATATCAGAGTTCTCCCCACCGCTAACTCGGTGCCAACGTTCTCGATGCCTTTTCAAGACTCAAGGAGCTAACTACATAAACATAAATATTAATAACAATTTGTTCACAACTAAAATTTATCCAATTACAACAAAATTATATCTTTTTCAAACATCAAATTTTTAAAACCGAAAAATCTACATTATTTAGTTAAAACTAATAAAACAAATATTGTCCAGATCACGCATACACACACTCGAATATTAAAGCACCGAAATTTGGAGTTAATAAAACACTCTAAACTTTTTCTTTTTAAACTTAGTCCAAGAGTAATTATAGAGTAACATTTCAAACTCTAACCATTTTAATTTCAATCTAACTTTTTGCTCAATCTCTTTAACTTAGTTAAAATTTGAACTTTTTCATAACTTTAACAACTCTAAATTTTTTTGGTAAAATTTCAACTTTAGTTCAAACTCATTTATTTGAAAATAACTCATTACATAACTCAAACACATCAAATTTAATCAATTTAAACTCAACAACACACATATAGAACCTCAACTAAATTTCAACAATTCAAACATAAATCACCCAATTTCAAAACTCCACATTTTCACACATAAACCACCAAATTCCATCTCTACAAACACTCATAAATCACATTAAATTCATTTTCCACAATTTCACACACAAATGTCACAAATTTTCACCTCCACAAATACACATATAGAATCCTAAATGCAATCTAAAAGCTTGGAAGAAGCTCTTACCTTAACTATCGCTTTAACAACCGTTTACAACACTACGATTAATTTCGGTAAAACTTTCGCTCGCATCGTCCCTTCGAAAACTAGCTCACTAGCATCGTAGCGTGGCAAGGAGCAACTTTCCTTTCTGTCACTTCTCGAATGGAAGCTTTGATCTAATAGATAAATGAGGGTTTGTGGTTTTTTGTTTTTTGGAAAACACCAACACAAGCTCTCTTTTTCTTGAAGCCGAAGAAAGAAGAAAGAAAAGGGAAAGGCGAGCTGCACGGGAATGTTTTCTGATCTTCTTCTTTTCTTGGTTTTCATATATATATATATATATATATATATATATATATAATTAAAATAAAACCAACAAATATCTAACAACTCTTACACACATCACCTCACTCGTATCTCCATCTAATTTAATAAAAATATCTACTCTCATCACAACTCAATTGAATGATAAATTTTTCAAGTGACATTTTTAAAACAATATGCCCAATATTAAATTATTCATAATATAATTAAATTATTCTTCGACAAATAATTTTAATCGGGTCTCAACATATATATATAAATATATACATATATTAAATATATTAATAACTCTAATTAAAATATATTGTTGATACTTAATCCATAAAATAAAATAAAATTGGGCTAAATGTCTAAGCAATTTAACACCAAATGCACTAAATTTGCATAAATTACAATTTCAATATTAAGGGTCTTACAGTTAACAACATGGTCTTCTTCGATTCGAGACTTTGAAATCATATCGTCCATATAAACCTCTATCTCCTTATGCATCATATGATGAAACAAAGTTATCATTGCTTTTTGATAGGTTGCCCCAACATTCTTCAATCTAAATAGCATCACTTTATAACAGAAAGTTCCCCATTGTTGATGAATTTAGTTTTCTCTATATCCTCGGCAACCATCTTGATTTGATTATACCCTAAGAAACCATCCATGAAGGAGAAAAGAGAATATTGAGCAGTGCTATCGACTAAGACATCAATATAAGACAAAGAAAAATCGTCTTTAGGACTAGCTTCTTTGGAACTGGGACAATATTAGCACCCATTGAGGATATTTTTCTAATGCTAAGAAACCAACATCAAATTACTTCTTGACCTATTCTATAATTTTAAGTGACATATCAGGTCTCATCCTCCTCAATTTTTGTATAATTGAAGCACATTCAAGCTTGAGCGGTAGCTTGTGTTCAACTATGTTAGTATCTAGCTCATGCATATCCTTATATGATCATGCAAAGACGTCCACATAGTCAAATAATAGTTTAATAAACTTTTCTCGTTCATTTTCTTTCATAGACATACCAATTTTAATTTCTTTCTTATCATATTAAGTCCCCAAATTGATCACCTCAACAGGTTCTTGATAGGGTTGGATTATCTTAGCTTCATGTTACATTATCCTTTCTAGTTCTCGGGGAGGCTTACAATCATATTCGCAGTCCTCATCAGCGTGATTAATTGAGTGTTCAAAATTATAAGATTGGGTTCTAGCGTTGCTTTTTTCAACAGATTCATTTTGAACTCTGCATTGTTTAAATTAAGAAGAAAGAGGAAGACAAAAAAAATATGAATAAAGATTGTCATTTCAAGAAAAAAGACAAACAAAAAAAACGGTTGTAGAATTCAACAAAATGAATTTATTTATAATAAGTACGGAATTGAAATACATGTGCCCTAATTAGTTATCCTTATAGACTTGGGCAAAGCAAAAGAAGTTCAAATACATAATTACTTTGAACATGAATTAACAAACACAGGAAACTTGATGATCTTCCAATTGTTGAGACTGGTGTTTGGAGGACAAGGGTATACTAATTTCAGGGTATCATCATCAACATGATCTTCTTCCGCAACAGCCACCTGATCAACATAAATTATTCCAGCACTTTGAAAGGTTTGGTGAATGTCACGAATAGGAATGTTTTGTGAATTTGGTGCCTAGTTTTTCACACGAGCCATCATGTTTTCCCTTTTTTATTTCACAACCTTTTCTTTATCAGCTTCGGTAAGCATGTTATTCTTCATGAATTTAACCAAAATGTCTGTAACGTGAAAATCTTTGTCATCTGATTCTTTGGATATAATTTTTGGAGGTAGAATTTGTTCCCAATTGATCTTTTTAATGTAACACTCGTTGTTTTCTGTGACTTTGAAAAAAAAATCTTCATATTCTACTAATTCGGCAAGGTCATCAGCACAATTTTCGTTCTTATGTGCTTCTCCGCAAAAGTCACACCTAAGAGGCTGCATCAGAGGGATCATAGGGTGATATTTTAAAAATGTATAGCTCAAGATTTGCCCCTCAATCATGCGACATATACCCGATATAAGACAAGTATCACACTCTTCATATAATTGTAGTAGAATATCATCATTATAATCTTCCATGCTCTACAGCGAATAGTTATCTCAAACAAAGAAGAGACAAACCACTAGACATAACATTAGCAAGTTCAACAAATAAAAAAATAAAATAAAATAAAATCAAAAATTATATTGCAGAGCAAAAAATTTCACTTAAGTAAATAAATTAATTCAATAGTGATATGACAATCCCCGACAACGGCGCCAAAAACTTGATAGCGTTTCAGCAAGTGTACTGAATAGTTGCAAGTAATAATTAAAACGGAAGTACCGAGTGTCGAACTCAAGGATTACGTTTTACTATCGAATTATATTTAATTACTAAAATTGAACAAAAAGTTTCGGAATTGATTGAAATAATATTTAAAATTAACAACAGTAATAAAATTGATCCTTTATAATGAGAAAAATATCAGGGATGAGTTTCACTTCGAATCCAACCTTGGTGTCTAATTTGATCCTAGTTACTGAATTCCTTTATTGAATTATTACCGAATTCTCTTTATTATTCTTGCCCTAATGTCTTAGTGACAGAACCTTTAATTCCAAAGTAACCCATAATTCCTTAGTAGATTTAAGATTAAAATTAAGCATTACCGTATAGAAATTCTCTTTTAAATTATTACTTTGCAACTAATTTAATTGGTTTCATGACCTGCATCTATGTCTAGACTACAAATTCATGAATTTCTCATCTCAAGCATTCGTAAAGTCCACTTCCGTTTCAAAATACAAATAATAGAACATTTTAATGTTGATCAAACAATAAAAAGCATTAAGCACATAGATGAGAAAAATAATTCAATAAACTCATTCATATAACTAGAAATCAAATCATAAAAATAAGGGTTTCATCTTGTTACACTCATCCCTAACTAATAGGGTTTAGTTACTCATGACAGAGATAAAAAAAGATAGAGACTAGAGAAGAATTACAAGAAGGATTCATGAATGATTCTTGATAAAACTGCTCCAATAACGATCGTCTTTGAGTTTCTATGCTAGGGCTCAAGTCTCCCAACTTCCAAAGAGTAAAAATGATCTCTAAACAGTAAAAAATTGCATTTTTATGAATGCTGATACGCGTCGCGCGGTCGAGGCGCAGGATTTGCGCTCCAGGCGCGCCTGGACAGTGTCACTGGTCCAAAAATGCGCCCCAGGCGCAGAAAACGCGCTTCAGGCGCGCGCTGGCAGTGCTGAAAGATAGGAAATGCGCCTGAGGTGCGGCTGTTGCGCTTCAGGCGCACAACATCTGTTGTTTGATGTATACTTCATTTTGCTCCTCTTTAGAGTCCGAATTTGGTTCTGGTGTCTTCATGAAGGTTGTAGCTATGGATCTTAGATTTCATTTGCACTTAGTTTGACTCCACTTGAACATCTAATACTCCAGATATGGCGGAAATACTCCACATAGGTCATGTTGATTTCTCACCAAAATTCAGCACTACACTAAAACAAAGTTACAACGCAAAACTCCGAAAAATCTCTACTTAATCAAGGAAATAAGAACATAAACATTTCATTAAATAAAAGAAATAAAATTAACAAAATATATAAAATAACTCCTTAAGCTAACTAATGATTAAAGATAAATAAGACTAAATCAATGAAAAATATGCATATGATGAAGAGTGATCAACAGGATTTCCAATGGTCTTGGGAAAGATCTATTATTTTCCATGCACAGTATGGTCGATACATGATCATCTTTTTCACATTGGTCTACCTCATCATCAATGACATTGACAGAGGTATCCCTGTGGCCCGGCAAGGGCTTACTCCCTACATTAGGACCGTCTTCCTTGAAGGTAAGCCATTTTGCATTAATCAGTTCTTGCACTTTAGATTTTAAGGCTCAACAATCTTCGACGGGATGCCCTACAGCTCCTGCATGGTATTCACATTTTGTGTTTGGGTTGTACCATTTTGGGAATGGTGATTCTAGAGATTTCATTGGTCTCAAGACTACCATTAAATTTTGGAGTAAGTGAGGCAACAATTGGTTGTATGTCACGGGAATCGGGTCAAAATGGGTTATCTTTGTTTCTCGATTGACTGGGGTTTGTATTGATTCGGGTTTAGATTTTGGTTCCGTTGTTTTTGTTGGGAAAACATGACAGGTTGTGGTTGGACCAGAGGTGGTTCATAAAAAGGCGGCCTTGAAGGGTGATATTGAGGGTGTGGAGCTTGTGAGGTTACAGCCACATATGCATAGGGAATGTAAGGAATTTGGGGGATCAGGGGCTGGAAATTTGATGGTCGATAAGAATTCATGGATGGAAAATAAGAGACTCTTGATTTTACCATTACAACGTTAGCATCCCCGTCTTTCTTTTTTGTGAATCCCATCTGGGGTTTCTTCACACCACTTGCTGCACTACAATCTTGCCACTCCTCATCCCACTTTCTACTTTTTCTCCTATCATGACCAGGTCACCAAATTTTGATGACATACTCTCAATCATCTTATCATAATAAGGCGACTGGAGAGTATCCATAAACATACCAACCACTTCTCTCCATCGTTGCGCATACTCTTTGAATGTTTCATTGTCCTTTTTCAACGAAATTTTGCAACTGCATCCTGTCAGGGGCCATGTTAACGTTGTACCTATATTGTTTCAAGAAGGAATCTTCCAAGTCTTTCCAAGAACAGATTCAATTTCATTCGAGAGGCATATACCAACTTAATGATGCCCTACTCAAACTGTCTTGAAAAAAATGAATGAGAAGTTTGTCATTATGAGCATGAGATGTCATTTTTCTACAATACATGGTTAGATGATTTTTAGGACATGTGGCACCTTTGTATTTCTCAAACTTAGGTACCTTAAATTTTGAGAGGATAGCCACATTGGGAACCAAACACATGTCAAAAGCTTCAAGACCATAAACATTATTCCCTTCAATTGCTTCTATTCGCTCTTCTACAACATGGAATTTTTCTTTCGATTGTGTATTATCACTAACATAAGGTTGTTTCCAAATTCCAATAGCATCAAAATGGGGTACTCGGGGTGCACTAAATGGAGTATTTTCTGAGGGTATAGTGTTTTGGGGTGGCACGTAGCCCAGAGTAAATGGGATTTGTGGTTGATTTAGGCTTTGGGTGTTGATAGTTGAGTGGTTTGGATTATTGTCCATAGGGTTGATGACTAAGGGCGGAGTATAACCAAATGGGAGACCATACATAGGAAATGGCATAGTTGTCGTGTGAAACTGTTGGGTAGGCGGGGTAAAGTCTGGTGGATGAGAATGAGTGATTTGGTGTTCTTTATTTGCAGTTGGAGGATCCCCATTTGTATTCTCCTTTCTTGCCAAAGCATGTATAGCCTCTAGGATTCGATCAACTTTTTCCTTCAATTGGCTAACATCTACTCTCATCACTTCTTAGTTTTGCTCAAGTTCATCCATGATCTTGGAGTTTGGACGAGTCCGATAAGGGTGTTGGGGAAACAACTTTATTGATTTTTTCTACTTTTTAAATAAATAAATAAAATTTCTATGAGCATGTATAAAATATGAATGGAATGAAGATGAAATTAATTATGATGGTAGGATGTTGGGGAATCATAAACCTTACATAAATTTATTTAACGAATTATTAGTGAAGAAAATATGGAGATCGGTAAACAAAATAACAAATCTTTCATCGATGAGAAAAAAAGCACATCACATTTAAATTGAAAAATACATCGACTATGGTATTTCAATCTTATCTTTCAATAGGACAACCAATCTTCTCCTCCAATTCTTCTACCAAATCTTTGCAATATTCAATGATATTGTAGACTTTGACTGGAGTATTGAGCGGATGCATCACTACATCAATCTCTTTTAGATGCTTTGGAATTTTTATGATTGTTTGATTAGCTAGCATTGAAAATTTTGAAAAGCAGTCTTTCCAATGATTGCCTTTATCTTTTAGCTCTTTATAGATCTCTTGATTCTTCCATTGTCCAAGCAACATCATAAAATGATCCTCCAAATATATGGTTTCATCCTTTAAGTCATTATAGATCTTTTCTTGATAATCAATGTGATTCTTCAACTCACTAGAAGTCTCCCTTTCTGTTTTTAGTGCATCATGATGTTTTGAGAGTAATTCTTCAATTTCTTCCTTGTGTTGCCTCTCATTCTTTACTTGGGTCTCATACTCAGCTACCATCTCTTTAAGTTGTTTCTTTAAATCTTCAAACTTCTTTTTTATATTCCTCCCATGGCTTGCTGATTTTGTCCACAATTGCTTCCACATATAGGTTTCTTCAATAGCTTCATTCCTTTCTTGCTTTCACACATCTAATTCTTCATTTGCACCTCTCAAACAATCTTGTATGTCAAGTTTAATTTCTTTTTCAATTTTCAACTTCTTGTTGCTTCTCTCAATAAACTGACTCTTACATGTGTTTTCTGATCGTAAGTTCTCGTTCTCTTGGGAGACTTTTTCTAACTTCGCTTGTAGCTCTTTTTTCTCCTCTTGAGATTTTAACAATGATGTTGTGAGTTCTTCTATTTCTTCATTTGTAACAAGGGTAGATTCATGTATTTCTTGATCATTCGAGGCTGTAACGTGGACAGAAAAATTGATTTCTTAGACTATTTTCTTTACCCATTCTTGATAAGGTTCTTTTATGCTGCAACTTCATCCGAGTACACTTTCTTTTCTAATGATCATTTCCCAAGCTCGGCTTATCCTTCGCAGCATCGATGGGTCTACTATACTCGTATTGTGCAACATAGGGTAGCCAAGTTGCCTTAAAGCTACCGTCAGATTGTAATTAATACATCCTTTTGTTCCTATGAGAGGTACATTTGGAAAATCTCTGCATTGGCATATTACTTCTTCCATCCCTTGTACTCGATGATACCATGAAATTGTGTCCACAGTAAGGCTAGTTATACTCTGAGCCCATTCAAGATTACTCTTAACTCAAACACGATACCCTTTCTTGAACATGTGAGACATGAACCAAGTATACAACATTGGAACACAACACAAAATTGTTCCCCATTTCTTCTTGTGTCGCTTATGCAGAGAGTACTATACATCAACAAGAATTGCTTGAATCGGATTTTGTTTACTTTTATTGAAAGCCAGGAAGACATTGATGGCTGTAAAATCTATAAAATTATCAAGGCTTGGGAATAAAACAATGTCATAGATAATGAGAACCAAAACATCTATAAAAGTACCCCATTCTTTTTTAATGGCTAAATCTTGGCCCTTTTGCTCTAGATATATTCTTGAAAACCTATGAATAGCTTTTTTTTCCTCTTTTTTACTTGCCAACTCTCTTATATCAATTTTCAACACATCAGCAATTGTGTTCAAATTTTTTGGTTGCCCAGTATATCGATAAGGATTTCCTTTCTCTAGGGAGTAGCCCAATATTCGTTCCAATTCTTCTAATGTTGGGGTCAACTGAAAGTCTTGAAAGGTGAAACATCTTGAAAGAGGATTGTAATACTGAGTCAGTGCAATGAAGTCCCCTGTTTGCACATGTATTGCCAAGAGGTTTAGGATCTTCCCATATTTATTAAAGAAACTCTTACGTTGTATGGTTTTCATTTGATTGCTGATGCCCCTTAAACTTTTCAAATCAGGTTGCTTGAACTTTAAAAGTAAAGTTTTTCTTTTTTTCGATCCCGTTATCCACTTAAATAACACGCGACTAAGGTCTGTATGATTCCCCAAAAATCTTGAAAATTTATGTAAAATGCCATTATGTTTTATTTTTCTTAGAAATAGAAAAAATGTCATGAGATATGAATGAAACTATGTAGGATAATTATTGTGAATATATATATATATATATATATATATATATATATATAATTTCGAATGTATGCAATATTCTTTGCTTATATGGATATTTTTATGATGAAATGATCTATTGTCTTATGTAGTGAAACTCTCACAAGGGTGGCTCTGTGGTTCTAAACGTGGTTCATAGAACCCATAATCCTATTTTGGATATAGTCAACAACAATAGATAAACTATTTGGCGTGACAATAACCTCAACATGATCAAACTCTATGTGAGATCTTCATGCTAACCAAACAGGATGTACATCCAGAAAGCTACCATTATGCAACCTCGAAACTAAGCTTCAGTTTTGTTCAAACCCAGGTAAAAGATTTCACTCATAAGTGTGTGTGTCTTAGTAAAAATGTATGGTGTGAAATAAACATAATTCAATAGTGTAAGACCTGTAATTTTAAATTATACTTTATGTATTTTAGTGGATTGTGGTATTGAACTCAGGGGCTTTTTAGCCAAGTTATTAATATTTTGGAGTTTATATGATCAAAAAGATATTTTGATGCCCGATTAGAATTACTCGTCGATAAATAAATTAAATTAACTGCGGCGAATCCTTTACGGAGAACTTAATGCGTTACGGGTGAAATGGTAATTCAACAAATATCTAGATATTTTGAGATATTTGTTAAGTTATATTTAATATATATATATATATATGCTTGTTTGGAGGGAAAAAGAAAGGAAAATTAGAAGGAAGGAAAAGGAAAAGAAAAGAGTATAAAAAGGAAAGAAGGAAAAAGGAAGAAAGGAAAGAAAAAAGGAAAATTTCATCTTCTTCCTCTGTTAACGCGCGACCAAAATCCCTCTATCCTCCATTTTCGTTTTTCTTGGCTTCCTTTCTTCAAGAATAGAAACCCAATGTTTGTTGAGTGTGAAAGAGAAGATTTCTTAACTTCACTCTTCCTTGTTGATTCGTAAACGAAGAAAAACGGCGTTAGAGATTTTAAAACCGTCAAACACAAACCTCTCTGTTTCACCTAGATCTAAACATCGTTTCAAGAAGTGATAGAAGGGAAGGTTGCTTACCTCCGTGCTACGGTGCTAGTGGACCAATTTTGGAAGCGGCTTTGCGAGCGGAAAATTTACCGGATTTACTCACGATGCCGTAATCGCACGTTAGAGCTAACGCAAAGGTAAGGGCTCCTTCCAAACTTTTAGTTTGCATTTAGGGACTTATCTGTGGTTGTGTGGAAAAGAATTTTGTTAGGGTTTGAGTATTGATTTGGGGGAAAATGAATCTAAGGCTTTATGGGTAAAATCTTAGAGTTAGGTTTGGGTTATGTTGATGAATGTTTCGTGAAAAATGAATTTAAACTCATTTGTGTATGATTTTGAGTAAATGAAACTTGTGTGTTTGAGTAGTGGATTGTGTCGATTTGTGTTCGTTGTTTTTGACGTGTTCTTAATTGATATTGATGAAATTTGATATGTGTATGGTTGAATTTTGTGGAAGAATGAATTGATGTGTTTTGATGTGGGTTGAAAGTATGTTTGAGTTTGTTTTGTGTGGAATTTGAAAACCATTAAGTTAAACTTGGATTAAGAATGGGGAATCTCTTAATGTCTTGTTTACTTAATGTGTGTTTGTGAAAATCGTTTAAGTTAACTGGATATTAAGAATGGGGAATCTCTACTTAATGTTGTTTTGAAAATCGTTTAAGTTAACTGGATAATAAGAATGCGGAATCTCTACTTAATGTTGTTTTGAAAATCGTTTAAGTTAACTGGGCGTTAAGAATGGGGAATCTCTTAATGTCTTGTTTACTGAATGTTTTGTGTGGAAATCGTTTAAGTCAAAAGTATATTAAGAATGGGGAATCTCTTAATATGTCTGTTTGCTTAATTTTTTGTTTTGAAAATCATTAAGTTAAATTAGTATTAAGAATTGGGAATCTCTTAATATCTGCATTTACTTAATGTCGTCGTGAAAATGATTTTGTGGAGAAATGAATTGTTGTGTTTTGGCGTGAATTGTGTAATAAATTTGTGAATACGTTTGAGTTCGTTCTGTGTGGAATTTGAAAACCATTAGAGTTCAACGAGTATTAAGAATGGGGAATCTCTTAATATCTGCGTTTACTTAATGTCGTCGTGAAAATGATTTTGTGGAGAAATGAATTGTTGTGTTTTGGCGTGAATTGTGTAATAAATTTGTGAATACGTTTGAGTTCATTATGTGTGGAATTTGAAAACCATTAGAGTTAAACGAGTATTAAGAATGTATTTATTTTGAAAATCGTTTAAGTTAAATAAGTATTAAGAATGGGGAATCTCTTAATGACTTATTTACTTAATGTTTGTTTTGAAAGTCGTTTAAGTTAAATGAGTATTAAGAATGGGGAATCTCTTAATGTCTCGTTTACTTAATATTTGTTTTGAAAATCGTTTAAGTTAAATAAGTATTAAGAATGGGGAATCTCTTAATGACTTATTTACTTAATGTTGTTTTGAAAATCGTTTAAGTTAACTGAACGTTAAGAATGGGGAATCTCTTAATGTCTTGTTTACTTAATGTTTGTTTTGAAAATCGTTTAAGTTAAATGAGAATTAAGAATGGGGAATCTCTTAATGTCTTGTTTACTTATGTGTGTTTTGGTAAATCGTGCTAAGTTAAATGGGCGTTAAGAATGGGGAATCTCTTAATGTCTCGTTTACTGAAT
>NC_021165.2:32194927-32204821 GCF_000331145.2 Cicer arietinum | reverse complement strand
GAAACTCATGATGTTGTAGTAATTGTGTTATAAGTGTTAAGTGTTATGTTTTGGAATTTGGTGATAACATGTTTGATTGCAATACCATTTCGAAACCCATGATGTTGTAGTAATTGTGTTATAAGTGTTAAGTGTTATGTTTTGGAATTTGGTGATAACATGTTTGATTGCAATACCATTTCGAAACCCATGATGTTGTAGTAATTGTGTTATAAGTGTTAAGTGTTATGTTTTGGAATTTGGTGATAACATGTTTGATTGCAATACCATTTCGAAACCCATGATGTTGTAGTAATTGTGTTATAAGTGTTAAGTGTTATGTTTTGGAATTTGGTGATAGCATGTTTGATTGCAATACTATTTTGAAACCCATGATGTTGTAGTAATTGTGTTATAAGTGTGTTAAGTGTATGTTTTGGAATTGGTGATAACATGTTTGATTGCAATACCATTTCGAAACCCATGATGTTGTAGTAATTGTGTTATAAGTGTTAAGTGTTATGTTTTGGAATTTGGTGATAGCATGTTTGATTGCAATACTATTTCGAAACTCATGATGTTGTAGTGATTGCGTTATCAGTGCTAAGTGTTAAGATTTGGGATTATGTATGAATGTGATTGAGTTAGTTTATGAATTTTTGGAAGAATATGCAGGGAAATCGATTTCCCAATCGATTGGATGAGTTACAGGGACTTCCCTAATGTGACATAATCGATTTGCCAATCGATTTTATAATATGTTTTTCAAAACCAATTAAGAAAATCGATTTGGAAATCGATTTGGCCATGCAGGAATTCAGCAAGAATCGATTTGGAAATCGATTGGCATTAAGTCAGGGGCTGAGATATGCTGTCAATTGATTGCCCAATCGATTGAATTAAGCCCAGAATTCAAATTTCACTAAAAACCTTCAGGAAATCGATTGGCTTAGTAGAAATTCTTATTTTGAGTTAGATAACAGATTGCTCATTGATTTATCAAGGTCTTGGTTAGTTATGCATTTCTTGATGGATTGAGAACCTTATTTTGATTTCATTTTTAATTGGCAAGCATTATGTGAACTTTTAGCATATGGAAAACCATTTTAAGGTGCATGCTTAGTTGAAAGGTTATTTTGTGCATCTAAAAGCTTAAATGTTGTGTGTTAACTGTTAATTTCGGTTGGTGACCCTTTACAACTATTGTGGAAATCTGGGCTTTGCCCTCAGAGGAGAGCCAGGATGATCCTACCGGTTCGTACCCTACGGATGGGAATGCAGATGGGAATGCTTTATTGGAGCTACGCTAGGAGGATCCCACGGGGCGCGTGGAGATCACTCAGGGTGTTTAGTTGTTTTGTAAAATGATCAGACTAGGTTGACACAGAGGGAACGAATGTCTTTCTTTTGGGTTGCGTTTATTTTTAAACTGGAAGACTGTACTACTTTTGTTATGTAAATATTTTGAATTCATGGATTGAGAACTTTTTCCGCTGCTTGAAAATTATAATGACTTAATTACTTATCCAAAGGTGTTACCTTATTTATTTCTCTATTTTATTTTAATTTCTTTTGAAAAAAAAAATACACCCTCGCTTTGAAAAACGGGGTGTTACAAATAGCTTCATAATGCTAGTAAAACATATATATATATATATATATAATAGATAAATAAATAAAATAAAATAATAAAAAATAGATATAATAGCTTAAAAGAATATTATAATGACAGCTAATACTTATTAATAAATAATAAACACATAAAGTAAAAGAAAATAAAAAATAAACAAATATAGAAAAGGTTAAAAACTATGCACAATTAATTATGTTAAGCTTGACTCTCTAAGACATCCCCAACAGAGTCGCCAGATGTCGCGGCCTAAAATTTTGAGTGTTTCTCGAATTCTATAGAGTTGCCACCAAAATTTATTTTAAAATAGGGAAATATTGGGAAACCTTTAGAAATAAAAGATTAAAAGAAATGGTATTTGAAACCAAATTTTGAGTTCGGGAGTCGATTTTGTCTAAGGAAGGTATTAGCACCCTACAACATCCGTTAAAATACGTTTACGTATAATTAATTGTGCAAAATTAATATCAAATTAAATATATTTATTTCTCAATTATTAAATATGAATATAAATTGTATTTTATAAATGTGTTTGACAAAAGTGTGATCTTGCTCCTACGTAACACTCGGTGCGATGGAGAAGTCAAAGCTACGTAGTTCTTGGATTTAAAATGTGGCTTTGATGAAATAAAATGAGTTCGTTGGATTTAAATAATTATTTATAAAAAAACGAGTTTTAAGACTATCAAGTTATTCAACTTATGTCTTAAAAACTATTCAAAGACTAAAAAGATGTCATATCTAGTTAACCCGTCTAAGAATAGTTTTATTATTTTAGTTATAAAAATAAGCTTTAAAATTCTCAAGTTGTACAACTTGTATTATAACTGCTCAAAGATTAAAAAATTGTCAAATCTAATTAACCACTTGAAAATAATTTTTTGTATAATCATTTAAAAAATAAAAATGAGTTTTAAAACTGTCAAATTATCACAAAATATATATATATATATATATATATATATATATATATAATGTATTTTGAAACAATATTTTATTAGTTTTATTCTTTTGACAAAAAAATTAAATAAATAATGATTTAATAAACTAAAATCATTTGAGAACAACTAGCGTAATAATCGTTCAAAACAATACAGCATGGCTACGCTGCCTACGCATGCTTTCAAAACAGCATGGCTACGCATGCTTTCAAAACTCTATGTTATGTGTCCAAACAGCTAAGCATGGTTTGAAAACAGCCCAGCATCATTTCAAAACACAAAATAATATTCAAGTTTCAATAAATCCTAAACCAAGCAATCATCATTTCAAAAATGCAAAGCTTCAACAAATCAACCTAACCAAAATTTCATTTTTTTTTATATTCTAATATAAACTTCATATAGCTCATCCTTTCTGATTTGGACTTCTCTGACCCAACTACTCCTCAACAATATACTCAGTATGTCACTCTCCCTACCATTGGCTCTACTTTTCAATCCTTGCCTCCTTCTGCACTACTTTTGTTTCATCAACCAGTCAACCTTCTCCGGCTTCTCAGAATGTTAATGAAGATACTCGCCCACCAAAGCACACCGAGTTTGAGAAAGACACATCCAAGACAAGAAAGGATATCCCAAACATTTGTAATGCACTTCAAACTATCAATAATCGACAAATATTCATCAAGATAGGCTGGAGAACGTTATTCTAAGGGATTGGATGGTTACCCAACTTGCTCCATAATTGGTTCGTGAACCACCTCTTCTAAATCCTCTTGCACCCTTTCTTGATCTTCCAAGACCCTCAATCTCTTAGTCCTCTGATGGTCTTTATCCTTCTGATCGCTCGATTTTAAAAAATTAATTAGTCATTAGTTATGATTCTAATTATATTGCTATTTAACTTGTGTTTTTGAGTTATTTATTCAAAGATATGTGATCAAATATATTCATGCAAAAATCAATGATCTCTCCATGAAAGAAATCAAGAGCATCATGTCTTACATGACAAAATGAATTGGGGATTGATCATAATAACATTCAGGTTTTTCTATATTAAAGACAAAGTCAAGACGTATCATTTTCTATAGTCCAAACCACAAGTTAAAGAGTATCAATACTGGTTAAATCAATAGTTAAGCCCAAAACTTGAGCTGAAGGCCCAAAAGAGAAAAGAAACCTCCAAATTGATGATTAGATTGATCTCTAGATTGATGAGTTGTGAGTAAGGACAACAAAGACATGAGTACATTGTTGTTGCATCCTTTTGCATAAAGCTCTACATACTTCTGAGCTAAAAAACTGAGATTTCACAACCCATTCAATGACTCATTCACGTTCTCCATAAAATTTAGAAGCAAGAACATTATGGTTTTATCAAAGAACATTCTAGACCAAATAACGAATATGCTTAATAGACTTCAATCAAAACTAATACTTAGCAGAGGTTTATCAACGCCTATATTGAGTCTTATAATCCTCTCCTCATTTATTAATGGAATATCAAGGAGAAGACAAATGCAAGAGTTTCAAAGGCAATTGTTCCACACTTAAACATTCATACTCAAACAACAAAGCTCTTCTCTTAAGCAAAACTCCAGATCTCTCATATTATATTCATCGATCAATTTATTGAGTTCTTGCTGATAACCAATCTCAAATAAGTGTTGAACAGTTTTTAGATCTTAAACACTTTTATCATACACATTATTTGTTACTCAAATCTATCTCTTAAATTAATTTGAGTATGTTGTAAAAATCATTTTAGTTATTAAAAGGTAATTGTAAAAATATTTTATGGATTGAAAGGTAACTGTAAAATTCATTTCAAAGTTGAAAGGTGAAATATGTAACTGATCACGAGTGATCAAGAAATATAGTGTGAAAACATAATGTTTTGATACTAAGCACATTAGTTGAAAATCTCACAGATTGTGAAGACTGGACGTAGCTCACCTTGGGTGAACCATGATACACCATTGTGTGATCTTCTTACCCTTGTTCTTATTTATTTTTCACTCACTGATCACATATCACCTAGCACTAATCTGTTTTATTTATTTCTAACATCCAGAACGTTCTGAAATTTCTTTTCTGAAACCAAGATTGATCTTGAGTTAATTTAAACTAAGTCCACAAATTAAAATTTCAAAAAGGGATCACAATTTGAACCCCATTACTTGCGATTGATATTGTTACTTCAAGTCACACACCAATATATTCATCATGTGAACAAAATTATCAAGTCCAATCCTCAAACAAGTAGAGTAGATATTGGGAAATCCTCATCCACGCCAAACAATTGCCGCTTGTTCGCATCGGAACAGACAATTAATGATAGTTTCTTCAAACCCGTCATAACAAGGACACGTGGGAGGGACATTATCACCTCTATGATGTAAAATTGAACAAGCCAAGTTTGCAACACGAAAAACTAGACATTGACCGATAGGTGAAACTTCCACATGCAGCCTAAGCTCTCGTGTTGTTGATCACCATTTTGACAACATAAGAGCCACTAATAACCACTTTGTGTAGTATACTTACCATTTAGATTGATGTTCCATACCCATTAGTCCTTCAAATAAGAGAGAACGATAGAATTCATATTATCGATCAGGTTAATCACCAAGGAAGGCCTTATAACTTGTTCTTAGATTGTATATACTCAAAACAAAGTTTACTGAGTAAGGCCTTATTTTAAAGACGCGATGGTCTTATACCTCAGCCATCATGCTTTGTTAGTTTAATAATTTTTTTCCAACCAACAATAAGTATACTGAGGTGGTAGATATACTACTCATGATCAATGAAGTGATGGTAGAAGGAAATCCAAAATTTAGCTATCTTGCACATGTATGGTTTTTGACTCATAAATCTCTTTATTGCACCTACAATAAACATATTGATCATGATGAGCTTTTGTATCATCGCTTTTGGAACCAGGTTAAATTGGTCATAGCTACAGGATTTTAAAGATTAGTGCTAAATTTCTTATCTTTTTGATCAATAATATGTTTGCATTGTGCATCCGAATGGGCACAACATGGAATTCCATCTCTTGTAGAGGCTTAAACCTGTCCTATTTCTTGTTGAGGCCAATCTCCTTTATTTACTGTTTTAATAATCATAATAATTTTTTTGAAAAAGTCAAATTTATTCAAAAGGCCACACTACCATAAAGTATGCCAATTAAGTAAGTCACAAGGTTCCAATGTTCTTTAAACAATTGAAAGGCAACTATTGTCGCATAACAACATCATATTAGTAGTCCATCAACTTAACAATACCCTCCAAAATAAATAAATATATACATAGTATTTTTTTTTTTATCAACGATGTACAAGTATTATGAAAAGTAATAATGACTTACACTTTACACAAAATTGTAAATTGATCACTTTTAATTATAATTAATTTTTCTTTTAACTCTACTCTATGAATCAAAAACTTATTTATACAATAACTGAATTTTATATTTAATTATAAGTATTAAGAATATAATTAGTTTGTATTTTTAGCAAATCTCCTATTTTTGCTTAAATGTATATTTGTTGAATTTTTATATTTCAAAAATATTTATCATTAAATTTTTAATTTTTATTATTTAATATATATATATATAGAGAGATGCGGAGATTTGTTGACTCCTGAGTCTCTAAGAGTTACTCCCTTAATAACTCGTTATAAATGATAAATCTCATTAATTCAACCGTCAAATCAAAAGTTCTTATTGGATAGATGAACTCTATAAATTTTTATAAAATTTTAAAACTATTTGATGCCTCATTAAATATTTTCAAATTAATATATAATAAGTTTAAAATATATAGTAAATATCGATGATTAGATTACGTAGCTATGAATTTTGGATTTATATATAACTTTGTGTGTTTGATCAATAATATACTATGTTTCGATTAATAAAATTTATTGTTTTTATTGATGTACAATATCAATAAAAAGAGTTTTTACTACATCATAATTGTTAGGTTATTCGAAATATGTTAATTTTTACTATAACCACCCCGAAAGTTATACCCATGAATGATTGTGATTTGTTGAGAGTGTAATACGTTTTATACTAAAAATATATATATATATAGTACAATTACACATATAGTACAATTAAGCATGGTCTTTATTGAGAGTTAAACTCACACATATAGTACAATTAAGCATGGTCCTTGTTTAGCCATACTAGTTATTATAATAACTTCCATGCATACAAACATTACCAAACCAAATCATGCCAAGGTTGAAGTGAAAGACCATGAATGGATATGATGATTTTGACGGCCACCTGATGTTGTGGTAGCGGATAGACCAACCCTAACATTCTCTGGGAGCACAGTTTTCAAATCAACAACTTGAGCAACAGTAGAAATTTGACCATTTTCATTTGTGGCAGCAACATTCAACGTTTTAGAGAAAGAGTCGTAGATTATACTTACTTTAACTAATGATCCACTCACCCTGTTCCATGTTGTTGTCTTGGAGGAAATTAAAGTGTTAACATCGATTCCAATATGTGCATAATTGGGATCCCAATCATTGATATAATTGTCAAACTCTACACCAACAAAACGATTGAAAGCATTCTTCTGGTCAACTAATCCAAGTAGTCCACCATCAGAGTTGGTAGGAATGATGGTGTCTACAGGTGCAAGAAAGAAGACAATACCATCAGCTGGCTTATAACTGTTATAGTCCTCAACAATGAAAGAGAAGGAAGCAACAAAGCTAGCAACATGTCCACTACCACTATCCCAAATAGGCACTTCGACCAGTAGTCAATACTTCTGCAGGATTGGTGAGTGCCAATATCCCATTCGGAAAAACCTCAGCCTTACCTTGCATGATCATACCTGATTGACCAGGAATGAAATTTGGAAAGTCAAAAGAAACCGTTTTTTGAGACTTTACTTCTCCCGTCGCCAACAAGAAAACAACTAAAACTGAAACAACAGAAAATGACAATTTCTGACTTGAAGCCATCATACTCATATACTCAATGAAGTTTGTTTAAGCTTTGAATGAGAATTGCAGATATAAATGCCACATATTTATACACATTATTATAAGTTGCTTAATTTCATGTTTTGTTTAGTGAAGGAATATACCAAAGTGGTGCAAATTAAGCTTAATTATTAATTAGCTACGTCATTAGCACCAATTTAGTGACCGCATTAACTTAATTAGTGGAATGGCTTCCCACTTGGAGAGGAGAAGCAAGAGAACTCAGTAACACTCCTGATGTCCTCTTGTTGTTCATAATTCATCCTCCAACTATATTCATGAACAACTGTTGGTGTGGCCATTAATTAGTAATACGTCAGCGTTTCAAGGAAAGAAAATTAATAATACGTCAGATGAATGTGGAATCGCACCTCCATCCAATTGATACCTATTTTACTTCCTCGTCGTCATGAATCATGATGTTATATTCTGGCCAGTAATTGCGATTGTAATTGGCAACTAACTAACTATAGATTTAATTAGTTTTTTGGCCCTTCATTTTCTTTTTCAGATTTCATTTTGATCGCTTAATTAATTTTCGTTTGGTTTTGATTTTCAACTTTATTTTTGTCAACAGCATAGTCATTTCTGCAAGTTTTATTCAAAAAACGTTAAATCTATTGTCCGAGTTGGATGAGTGTCACTTTTGGTGTGCTATAGAGTTTCAGAGTCATTTCTCCTCCTTTCTTCGTCTTCTTCAGCTGAAAAGCATTAGCCATTGCTGCTAGCTGAATACTTTTACTTAAATGACGCTATCAGATGTGATTAAAGAAATTAGAAGAGTAAAAATTTGGATCATTAACAATAACCTCAATGCACTGAAAGTATCATACAAGAGTTTCTCATTTACAAATAGCATTATTATGTATACCATTAGATTAATTAAGCCTTAAATTTATATGCAAACCGTACCAATAGCATTATTATGTATACCATTAGATATATTCCTTATTTATACAAGTTAAGTACAATAGTTAGTCAATATATTTAGAAGAAGAAAAAATAGTTAGTTAATTAATATAGTTAATTAGTTATATTAACCAGTTGTGTTTTTTGTTGACTATATAAATCTTATGTATCATTTGATATACTTGAATAATTTTTTCTTTATTCAGTATATCTTTCTTTATTTTTATCTCATTTTATAATTTCTATATAGAATTGTAATATATACTACCATTTTCACTTTGAATGAATATATATTTTTTAAAAATGAACTAACAAAACTCTTTTTTACTCATTGTACCGTGTAAGTAGAACTCAGTTGGTAATTGCAAAAATATTGATATGCATATGTTTGGATTCGAATATGAAATTCCCCACTTCACTAACTTTAAGGTGTGTGTCTAGCACTAGGCTACTTCTACCACCATATGTGTTGCAATATCCGAGTAGTTCAATTAGATATTTTTTAGATTGAATATCAATATTATATATATGGCAAATTCTAAGGTGGACCGCCTTCTTAGGTGGTCACTATGGACTAGACATTGCATAAAAGTCACTGGAAATTCTAATGACCATGATGACACTCTTCAAAAGTATATGTTAATGATTCTCCTTCTCTTTACGACTAAAGCAGCGATTTGATTGAGTCAATTTGACAAGTTGATTTTTGAATAACATTATTCTTTTTTCTTTTTATTTTTACAAATTGATATACATCAAATCATTCTTTCGATCGTAAATACTAAAAGAACTGTTAATTTTTATTTCCAAAGAATGTCATCAATTATTATTAGAATTTCAAGTGACTTTTAAATATTGATCTATAGTAGACCACCTATGGAAGTGTTTTATCGTAACATCCGTTTATATCTATGTACACATAATAAACTTTATATGTTTACATGTTGCTCCTACCTTCATTCTAAACATATTTATTTTATCTAGCAAAAATATCTAACAATTAAAACTACACATTTACTTCGATTATAACCATAGTATAGATCTCATTGATCTATTTTTCATTAATTTTTTATTTTACTCTTAAGATAATTTATTTTAATAAAATTTAATTATTTTAAAATTTAAATTTAAGATAAATTTATTCATGGAGACAACTCACATATATACCCTAGAGTACTATTGGTATACCCAAGAGCGGATCATTAAAAGTCACATAATTTTTTTTTATTTAATTATTTTTTAATATAAAAATTTTAAATTTATTTTATTTTAAGAGTATCGATACTTACCTCTTATCATAAAATTTTAATTTATTTAATTGATAATCAATTATATTTATCAATTACAAATAATCATTCACAT
The DNA here is from genome assembly GCF_000331145.2 of Cicer arietinum. Taxonomy (NCBI): domain Eukaryota; kingdom Viridiplantae; phylum Streptophyta; class Magnoliopsida; order Fabales; family Fabaceae; genus Cicer; species Cicer arietinum. The sequence goes on along the minus strand of NC_021165.2, from coordinate 32,194,981 downwards.
ATGAACTACCGCAGCATATTTCAACAAACGCTCTTTCTTTGGCTAATTATTATT
>NC_021165.2:32150971-32194432 GCF_000331145.2 Cicer arietinum | reverse complement strand
TTTGGTTAATTATTATTGACGCACTACACGAAAAGATTAAATTTGTGAGGAACTTTTTGTCTTAGAAAATACATCAAATTTTCTCACAAAAATATATCTTAGAAGATATTGAAGTAACTGAAATATCACTAGAAAGGGGGTTGAATAAAGATATTGCGGTTTTAAAATTTTCTAGTGAGCTGATTAAAATTGTATCATCTACGAGAGGATGAACTACAAGTTATATGAAGATAAATATATGATACAGAAAAACTAAAGCATATAAAAAAGGACGCATACAAATTTATATTGGTTCACCCAAAACGGGTTACGTCATGTTCTTCACAAACTTTTGAGTTTTACTATAGTTCAAAATGACTTGTCCTTTTTCTCTGTGTTTGTTTTCCAGCTTCACTAGGCTTACACTATCTTTCTTTTTTATTTACACTTATTACCAAGTTTATATGAACTTGGAATATACATATTTAGTGAATAGTGGTGAGAGTATGATGATGAGATTATTCTCAAAGAGGTTATTCTCAAAGAGGTTATTCTCAAAGAAATAGTTACAAACTTTCTAAGAGGTTATTCTCAAAGAGATTATTCTCAAAGAGGTTATTCTCAAAGAGGTTATTCTCAAATTCTTTACAAAACTTTCTAAGAGGTTATTCTCAAAGAAATAGTTACAAACTATAGAAAGTGAAAAGAGATGATGAGATTTCTCTTCTTAGCTTTGAGTGTTTCTTTTTGTATGAGTAGTTGTTATGTTGAAAGATGAAGAGTTCTCTTCCTTTTATAGAAGTTATGAAGCTTCATCTATGAGGAAAAGTATTAGATGACCGTTGGAGACTTGATGAAATGTCCATGGTCATTAATCTAATTTACAAAAGTGTCATTCAGTTGTCCTTGTAATACATGTGCTTAGGAGGATCAGTTTGCAGTCCATCCTCGGATATGAGGTTTGATCTTTCCATAAGTTAGGACATGACTTGTACTTTTGACTTTTTTTTTTTCCAAGAGCTATAGTGTCTTGTTTTTCTTGTCAAGGACAATACTTTTTCGAACTATGCTACTTTTGAATATTTCCTATGTATGATGATGAATGGAACCAGAAGTTCATCTTTTCATTGTTTATCCTCTAGCGTGAATCCTCTTCTCATGAATTGTTTATCCTTTTACTTTAGTACATTTTGTCTTCAGATACAAATTCATATTCTTTTTATTTGTCTCTAGATTCATCTTTTAGGACATGTCAGATTGTGTCAAATATACTTCTTTTGATCAAGGTAATAAAGAACATGTTTTTTGACTTAGATACACCCAAGAGCACAGATTAGATAATAAGCATAATCATAATCTTTAAAATAACTTTGTTATCATTAAAACAATTGAGAGAGATTTTGTCTCAACAGAAATTTCTAAGGAACCTAGATTTTAAAATTTAATGAAATTCTTATGAATTTCAATTAATAGACTATGTGTTACAAAAAGTTTGTTAAAGAGTCTATCATTAACATTCTCCATCAGGTAGAATCTTTATCTGAAGGGCTGCTATGAAAATTGTAAGAACTTGAGTTCCGACACCTCCACAAACAAGAACTTGAAAGAAAAGGAAGATATTGTATATTTAACAAACAAACAAAACAAATGAGATAAATATCGCCAAGAAAAACACTAGTAATAATACAAACCACAAACTTATATTTTTCTTAAACGAATGTTTTAAAAAATCTTTTCAAGTGAGGAAGTGATAAACACATAGATTGATTAAAAATTTATTTAAAAAATGTTATGGCAAACTTAGATAGTTAAACCCGTTAGTAATAAATAAGAATAATATTAAAAAAAAGTAAAAATATTTAAGTACATCACTTGAATGATGTAAAACAAGATACACTTTATGTTGTACATTGATTATATCATCCTCTCAAATACAATTCTTATGAATCAAATAATAGTCTTGTAATACTTTCATGAAGTTCATGATGCTATGGTGTAATCTTTTGATATTACTTTAATTCTTTTATTATTAAGTCGATATAATACACTTTTATGTGAGTGATTTCTAGTTTGTCCACAATTATATAATTGTTGCTCTTTCAACAAAAACTCAAGTGTGCGCGAACATCAATAAATCACTATTAAAAAATGTACTTATTTAATAAGGTTTGTTGTCATTAAAATACAAATAAAAAAAATTTTGACCTCAACAATATTTTTGGTAACTATTTGAAAGATGTGTTACAAGATTTGTCCAACACTTGTGCAAAATATAGATGTACTAAATAGAACCCGATCGCAACTCAGATAGGACTTTGGTTGTGGCACGACCGAAACTCGATCGTTACTATGATATCACTCAAATGGTACTCGGTCAAGACTCAATCACAATTGGGACACATGTTGGACACAAATGGGATGTTTCCACTTGCAAATGATGTGATCATCTATGGAAGAAAACTTAAAAAGAGAAAACCCTAGTAGAGCTCAAGGTTTTCATCCCAAAATGTTGGGATCCTCTTACAACTTTAAAATAAATGAATAGTTTTATTTTATTTTTATTTTTTTTGTCTTAAAAGATATGGTCAATACCAACATAATTAATCACAACTGCGAGATTTTGAATGAGATTCCAATTTCGAATCTAGAACAAAACATTCAATATAACAGTATCAGTATTTTTCAGTTGAACTAGTATTTAAGAACAACTGGCAAAAATACAACTTTTATCAAAAGTTATCATGTGATATTTTATTTTTATTATCTTGTTTCAGTGAATAATAATATTCAAATTTTTAACATGGTTAATAACTTAAAATAAGTAAAACTATTGAAAGGATACCTATTTCAAAATATTTGATCCTGCAAATATAAGATTTTTTTTAGTCCTCATACAAGCATAAGATTTTTTTTAGTCCTCATACAAGTATACACTTTTTGCTTTTTTGGTCTTTAAGATTTTGTTCTTAATACCTTCCAAATTTATTCGTATATTAGAATTAATTTCTATAATATATGGAATATTTAATTTCTGTTCTTTTAGATAAGGACTAAAACAATATTTTCATAGAGTAAAAATAAATAATAATATATTTGTAAGGACGAAAAAAATATCAATGATAAAAAACAAAAAGAGAATATTTGTAGCAAATAAAAAAAAAATATTTGATTGTTTTTGGATTACCTTAAAAAAATTGTGGATAATTTATCCAACGTTCAATAAAAATGTGCTACATAAATCAATTTGTTAGTAGAGTAAACATGAGTTTGTAGATACCTACTATTTTTTATTAGATGATGAGTAAATTATCCACAATTTTTCAAAATCCACATAGACCTCACTAAAATATTTTTTCAGTGCTCAATTAAAAATAATATATTGTAAGGACTAAACCTATAATTTATAGGATTAATTATTTTGTAGGTCCTAAACTATTTGAGAATTTTTAAATAAATTCCTAAACTAAAAAAATTGTAATCAAAAATTGTAATCAAGTCCTTAAACTAATACATTTTGTAAATAAATATCTTTGTTACTTTGACATTAACCAACCTTAGTCAAACTGTAATGAAAGGACCTAACTACAAAAAATTAGTTCAGGAAACTAATTACAAATTAGTTCGAAATTCTTAAATAGTTTATACAACATAATTATTCTATAAATGAGAATGGGTAGTGAAAGAGAGAGACGTATCCTTAAAAAGGAGAAATATAGTATAGAGATATAGAGAGAGAGAGAATTAAAGGAGATCAGGACTAGTTCAACACCTTATGAAGCCTATAGTAAAATTATCTGATGGGATCTTTTCAGAGTTAATAAATAAATTATTAATATTTTATTTAAAATTTATCTTTCGAACTTTTTTCAATGCAAAATCATTTATCAAATTATTGTAGTTAATTTTGTTTAACAATTCTTTTTCGATCAATAATAAAACTAATTCATTTAATCTTTCTTGTGACATCGTTGATCTTAAATAAGATTTAATCCATTAATGTTTGAGTTGTCCTGATGTTTTAAAGAATGTTCAAGGTTAATGCAATTTTCTTTTAATTTTCAACGTACACTATCCGTTGTATCATTCTATGATTTTAATTAACTACAATTAACATAAATATCAATTCAAATAATGATTATGCCAAAAATTGGAAATTAAAAACTTTTGGGGGCTTTTTTTATTTAAGAAGGGTTAGAAAGTTTTTATAATATACTATTGGGCTTATGTGCAATATAAAAATTAAAATAAAAAAATATATATATATATATTTTTTAGAGAGGCCTAAAACAAGGTATAGAAAGTCGCACACATCTGCGAAGATTTGAGTTCAAATTCAAAATATAATATCCAACTTAATAATATTAACATTTGTTAGTGGTAGACAACGAAATAATATTTCTTATATATTACAATGTAAGCCCCTAAACTATTTGAGAATTTTTAAGTAGATTCTTATACTAAAATAATTGTAATTGAATTGTCAAACTAATATAATTGTTGTAATTAGGTCCTTGCATATATTTTTAGGTTTTTATACTTGAGGTATTAGGTCATAGTTAAGAGTTTAGTATGATAATTTTAAGATACTAAATGACCTCTAGTGTCACTTAGATTAATATCTCTTAGATTAATTAAACAAAAAAGATATTATCCCTTTTTAAATAAATAAAAAAAGATCTTTACATATAAGGTTCACTAATAGTTGACTAATGATAATATAACAGAAAAACTTAACTACAAAAATGTATATTAATTTAGATATATTAATTATTATTTTTTAGTTTAAAGACCTGCAGAATAACTAAACCTAATTTATATTATAAATTTATCTAAAGTTTTAAATAAACTATCTTATAGTTTATTTTTTATCAGTCAAAATCTACTTTTATTCGTCTCATCTTATTTATGAAAGGACCATACACGTAGTATCTATGATTTCTTCCACTCTAGACATTGTGTATCTTGACTGATAACTAAATTGCCTTTTCAGTAATACCATAGGTTAATTACAAGGGAAAATTGGGTGAATGCAAGAGTACAATATTTATCATTACATAAATCAATAATTTTGAATGATATGACATTCCATCAATAGAATTTTTGGCAAACTTATAATTTATTTAATTAACAAATAAAAACAAATGCCTTTTTATGAGTTCTTATAGTCAATCTCCTAGAAATTCTTCTTCTTCTTTATCATTATTAGGATTTCAAAATTTTGTTTTTAATACTTAAAAAATTATTATGTAAATAATTTTAGACCCTATTAAAACGTGGACATATATTTTTGAACGCTTATTTTTCCATTCATGTTTATCATATTATAAAAAATTCTTTGGAAAAATCAGTTTAAATTTTAATTTCTAGATCTATATTTTCGATATTTTTATGTTAAGTTTATGACATTTAAAAAATTCATATTTAATTCATCTCAAGTTCAAAAATTCTAAATTTAGTAAAAAAAAATTATAATTTTCAAAACATGCTTGCAAAAAATCATTCAAAAAATTTAAAATTAAAAGACAATTAAACATTTTTCATTTTAACAAAGACTAAAACTATTTCCACCAGAATTTTGTAACTAAATATAATTTTCTTTACATGGACTAAAAGCAAAGTTTTAAAATTTGATAAGAACTAGAAATTTATTGAACCATAATTTAACATTATTATTATTATATATGTCTTATAAATTCAGCTAGAAAACATATCAACCCTATAGCGCCTCTATTTCTTACTCAATCAATGAAAATGATGAATATGAAGAAGAGCATGGAGAGGCATATGAGCCTCTACTGGGGAAAAGATGCTATATTACTTTTCCCTAGTTGGCCTAACCACAATGTTGGTATGTATTTCTTATCTTGCTGGTTTGTGTTTTTCCTTGCAATGGTTGCTGAGATTTTGTCAAACAAACCAACCTTCAAGCAAGGGACAAATCACATCAAAGGAGGGTTGATTCAAGCTACCATATACTTCTTTCGCGTTAGTTTTCTTTACTTGATCATGCTTGCTGTTATGTCCTTCAATTTGGGAATCTTCATAGCTGCTGTTGTTGGTCATACCTTCGGTTTCTTCTTAGCCAAGTGTCATGATATTTATGTTGTCAACAAAGAAAAAAATAATGAGTCCTCCATATGAGGGTTGATAAGAGATTAAGTTTCATGTGGTCAAAGAATCATGTAATTGATCAAGCCAAAAATTAGATATCGGTGGACCAAGGAAAAAACTATTCATATTTTAAGTTTAAAATGTGAATTGTCTGACCTTAATGATGTCGATTTATTTGTGTTAATGACTTTGTGCTTCTTTATCGCATAGAATTCATGTCTATGCTAAGCCTTGTTGCATATATATTGTTTGAATAAGATTTCTTTTATATTATTGTATATGGCAGAATATACAATTGAAAAAGAAAAGGCTAACCTTGATGCTACATTTATTTAAACATAATACATACCGTCGAAAATTACTAAGCTTTCACTTTAACTCACTGAATCGTGAAACCTACAAGTAAAACACAACTCATGGATATTGTTGCACTTTCAACAACTGCTTCATTTTGGTCACTTTCTGCTATTTCCTATTATGCATACAACTCTCTTTTAATAAATATTACAAGTGTATAAAATAATAATATAAAACTGAACAAAATTATTCCTGGTAACATGTCTGAACTCTCCAAAAACCCAGGTAGTACAGTGATCTGGATGCCTCCATATGAAAATTGAATTATAGATAACTACATCCTTTGATTTTATAGTATGGCACATCTTTGAATCCCAAGAGATGAAAAAAGTCTACTACCGGTAGGCCAAAAGAGAGAGAACCAACCCCTTCGATGTTCATCAGGCGCAGCTTCATGTGAATCCTCTGAATTCGTTCCATCTGATGAGTCCCCCTGCACCTCACCATCTTTTGGGCTTTCATTTGGGACCTGATCTGCATCTTCATTCACTTTAACTTCTGCAATTTCTCCGGGCTTCTTGTCAAATAGGCCTTTAAATTGTTTCCGATCTTTCTTCTCAACTTCCTAAAAATGAAATGGTATTTGTGTAAGAATCAAGTTTTAGGGTATGTTTGATTAGTTTTTCAAAAACAGTTTTCTGTTCGAAAAAAACAGAAGAACCAACAAATTTTGTCCTTTCTTAACTTTTAAAAACAGAAAACTATTTTTAAAATAGTATAATCAAACAGGCCCTGAGTGTTTCCTTATGTGACGTCTCAAGCATACAGAAGAATAACTGATTGGTAATTTCAAGCACACCTGCTCTTTCTGCTTCAGTTTTGAAAGAGCTGCAGTTGCATCTGATTCAGTTGATTTATCGACTTTCATCATCTAAAATAGTACACAATTGACTTCAGAAATGGATGACATTATAGCTTATTTTCTAAAGAAAATTGAGTGTGAAGGCTTTTACCATTTTGAAATCACCCCTTGCTTCTTCAAAATCTCCAGCAGCCATGTAGGCCATTCCACGACGATAAAGACCCTTGACGTGTGCAGGATTTGCTTCTAGAACCTGAAAGATTAATTAAAGAACGTGTGGAGACAAGAAAACTTAGGATATGGAACTGTCAGAATCCAAATGTACAGAATATTTCCTTGTATACAATGGACTGAATCCCATAATTAGATATTTAATAGCTGTTTAATTTTGTATATTTGATAGGAATCATGGACCCATAATTATAGGAATAACAAATGGCAGCAGTTAGGAGTGTCCTTTTCTAGATTATTTTGTAATAATCTATTTAAGAGCACATGCTCCTCCTTACCTCTCTCATGGCACCGGAGCTCCAAAATCCTTATGACCATGGGTAACCCCATGGCCTACAATGCTAAAATGCACTGAAATTTCTTTCTTTAGCTGTAACCAATTGGTCCTCATATCCAGTTTTTAGTAAACAGCCTCTGAACATTTTATCCTTACATAGTCCTTGATTATTCTACTCTCTAGTCTAGATGTTTTTGGAATGTCCCCATAACCGTAACTAACTATAATCAAATCAGTTAGTAGACAATTACTTCAGTTAAAAGTTATTTCTACAGCATGAGCCTTAATATACCAAGCATTGATCATTGTAATTCTTCAAAATCAGAAATTCAGAATACAAAATTATATTCCCTCCATTCCGAAACTTTGTTTGTTTAACTGTTTTAATTTTGGTTCAAAATGTTGGGTGTTTTAAAAATCCAAGACATGTGACATATCTCTTTCATGTGTAACACAAATATAATTACCATCATTTTCTTTTTAAAAGATTATTTATGAGATATTTATAGATATTGTAAAGCATTAATGAATAGAAAAGGGGTATTTTGGTACCTATACACGTCAATTAAGTGATTCTTAAAAATATGGGCAAATACCTTGAATTCCAAAGTTCTAGAATGGAGTAATCCCTATTAGTTTTTACAGTAATTACCAAATTAGAGAACAAAGTAATTCCTTTTACGTGTTAGCCCTGTTAGATAATAGTTTATTGGGCTTATGCTATTGAGCTTTTTATATTTCTAAGTTGGTCGAGTATTCCTTTTATGCTTTGCTTTATTGTCCTCTTTGTAACCTTTATATTCACAACTTTTGTCATATTGATTGGAACCTTAGCCTCCTTTTGTTCTTCCTTTTTTTCTCTTTATTGAATTCATAATGTTAACAAGCCCTTATCAAATATCTCAATGAGGAATAGTAATGAAATCTAGAAAACCAGATTGTGCACGATTAAATCATCGATAAAATAAAAACTTTTTAATCATAGATAAAATAAAAAACTTGCATCGCCAATGAAAAATCTACAAATTTGAAGTAGAAAAACCAATTATTTCTATATGTTATTCTATTTATTAACTTTATTCCAATGAAATAAATAAAGGCTAGGTGATAGCTGAGGCCATCAAATCAAGCATACCTTATTGCAAGTCTCAATGGACTTTCTACATTCTCCCAGCTTTAGATAGCATGCAGCAACATTCAGGTGTAGCAAATTCTTCAATCATGAAAGAGGGAGAGAGAGAGAAATTTAGTATGGACTGAAGTCAATCTACCAGTCATAAGTTAATGTAAATATGCTTCCCCTGTCAAGAATATTATTCAAATATATATTGGGTAAGACACATCAGATCACTTACGCGTGTATTTGCAAAAACTTTTCCTTCCTCGTCATCTTGTGGATTAACATGATTAAATTCTCGAAGAACCTGTTGCCAACTACCACATAATGTTAATAAGATCGATGTTACAGCGAGAGGTTCATGGCCAAAAACAAAAATCCAAGTGATCATCATGGAATGTACAACAAAACTCCAATCCATGTATAAATTCAATCCTTCCAATAAACACTTATATAAACTAATTTGGCCATAGCTATAGTCTATGTTGGATCTAAACACCCCCTCATGCTAAAGATTGGAATTCTGAAGCATATGAACAAATATGGGGGACCCAATACCCTCACGTTCAGGATTGGACATTTCAAGTGTCGACAAATACCGGTGTCCAAATAACATTATTAAGGATAGGCTCTAGTACAATAGCCAAACTCAATCCTAAAAGTTAGCTCTGTAGGTGAGGATTGCTCAAGGCCTTATACAGACTAATTGGATTATATATCTAGTCTCTGTGGGATTTAAACAGATAGTTTCTATCATGATGCAGAAACATCTAGAACTGCTCCATCTAAAAAATTCTGAAACCTCTGCAATAAAAATATGAACACATGCCCAAGAAAGAATGATGAATACCTTTTCATATTTTGCCTTTGCAAGCTCATATTTTCCCTCTTTGAATAACCTGTTACCCTGAAAAGAAATACAGCATGAGAATTCTGATAGCCAATTGAAACTGGTGTGTAATTTGTATTTATTATAATTAAACACTAAAAGAAAGGGACTACTACGAAGTCAAAAAATTATTTCATTGCTTGATCAGAAAGGTGATATCTCTCCATTAGAGTTAATATGCTATTTGTACACAATTCAAAGCTTATTTTCAACAGGAATAGCATATTAGTTCCTTGTCCCATATTGTGCTCAAAACACACATAAGCCAATCTGTCTTGTACCACCAAAAGACCAGTAATAGCAAGCTGAAGACCAAACATATGTAGAAAATTGTGCAGGTTCATTTGCATACCGTGTTTCTGATATTTTCAGCTTCGTTCATTATACTTTGGAAGTTCAATCCTGTCCAGTCCTGTAATAGGGATTAAGTCCACAATGCATCAGGCACATGAATGAGTTCACAAAACATGTATAATAGAAGCCGAAAGGGATTGGGAGTTATCAAGTTGTTTAAGCTAATTATTGTTTGCAGTAGAAAATATGAAATCCCACATTAATTACCTGCTGTTTCATATACTTTACAGGGATCAAAATCATAGAACAATTGTACTTCATCTAAACTTGAAATCTATCTCATAAGAGAATATTTTTAAGGAATCCTAACTCAACAAAAAAAAAACAAAATAATTTAAAAACCAATGCAAACATAACATTTCAACATTCTAATGTCGGCCAAACTTTTGCTATTGTCAGTACTTCACTAAACGTTCAATACCACAGCATTGTTATTGGTCCAATAATTGCCACATAATTTTGCATCTACTATCGTAAACAACTACAATTTAACTAAAATATTTTTTCGAATTACCTTTGGCATTTCAAAAGATAGAAGCTCAATTTCCCATTGAATATGAGCACCCTCAGGGACCTTTGAAGGCCTGATAAAAAAGGAAGCATGGCAATAATATCATGAAGCATCATAGAACAGAATGACAGTGAATTTTGACATAAAGAACATATTCAATTAGGGATTGCTAGCACTAAAATGGTTTAAGAAACCAATATTTTCATCACCAACCTTAGAAAGTTATCATAAGCATAGTCTGGCGGACATGTGACAAGAGCCATCTCTCCTGGTAGCATCAGACGAACACACATTTCAAATCCTTGTGGTACCTGAACAGAAAAATAAAAATGAGATTCCGGTGCAAATGTTCATGTATTTGCAGGAAGAGCTTGAAAATGAAAGGGCATACATTTTAAATAAACAATTACACATGGAATTTTTAGATGCAAAACCTTTAATAAAATAAACAATAACATTAAACAATGGAACTTCAGTTTATTTATGCTTAAATTGTAAACTCACAAGCCCTTCTCCAGAACAGAATTCCAATGGTTGACCATCGTTGTCAACTCTTGTGTCATAGAACACCGCCTTTTCTTCATTTAGAACAGTGCCCTTGTAATGAACACGAAGTAGACTGTCATGAAGAGGGCAATCCATTGGAAAATCACCTATTTATTACAAAAAAAATACATCATAAAAAAACGTTGAACATAAATAAACAACTGGTACTTAAACTTCGTAAATGTAAGCATAATATTTAAATTGGCATTTTACAAAAACAAAAAGAATGAAAACTTTGAAGAAGAAAAAGGTAAAAACTGATTTTGTATAACTAAAGCATCTAGACCATGGTTATCAAATCGAGATTCACAGTGAATACTGAATAGGAAGACCTACCTTCCAAATCGTAAATCGAATCTTATTATAAATTGTAAGATACATATGTCATTATCAATAAAAAAATGATATTTTTAAGTAAAAACAAGTGACACAGCATAATTATTAAGCTAGTATCTCATCTAGTAACCTCAAAGTAATTCAAGATGCAAATCATAAATCAAACGACAAAAAAAACAATGGCTATAAAAAACTGACAAAAAAAGTGGCTGGCTACACTACGTTTATGTCATGATTCATTAGAACAAATGGCGATTCATCATAGTGAATGGAATTCATCATAATGAATCAGGAGTCAAAATTAGATTCATATTGATTGAATGTATAATTCATGCATGAGCCAGGCATTTCCCACAACATTAGTTTCAATTTCTTTCTTTTTATTTTTCTTTTGCTAAAGAGAAATCATAAAGGCTCCCATAATCTATACACTCCTTGTAAGTTGTAAGAATGGTACAGGGTTCTAGTAAATAACTATATTCTTAATATTTATCAGAAAAAAAAATTAAAAAAAAAATGAACTCTATATTCTTAATCCACACCTTTGCCATCACGAATACGGCGTTTTATCAAGCGCCCATCTCCAAGCACGTCCCTCACCTGTTGATATATTACCAGCAAGCAATTTCACATGCTCAACATCTTGGTTGAAGAAAATAATTAAAAATACAAAAAGCACATGTTCCAGACACCACTAAATATGACAATGAAGAGAGAAATTAAAGTACAAAAATTGATATGTCTGTAAAAAGAAAATCCACACTTAATGTACAAAAAGCTTAAAATAACATAACCATAAATGTAGTGACTTGGCTGATTTTCATAGTGCTTTCAAAGTTTATTAAAAACAAAGTATATGAAGAAAAATTAACTCTGGACAAGTAAAACAGTGCTTTATTGACCTCAGCCATGGTAGTCAAAATGCTATCCAACACTTAGGATCATACGATTTTGTGATGTTTTAAGCGAGTTCCTGCAGGCCAAAGATCGCAAATGAATGGACAGGGCAGGATAGCCACGCAAAGCTGTGGAAACACAGAATTGCGCAAGTAGGACGAATCGCAGCATCTATGGTCTATTTGGTTTGTCAGTAATCTTTATCAAGGTCTAGAAAATCTGTGTTCGGTCTCTCAATTATATCTTTTTGGGTTACTCTTAGTTCCAAAAAAGGATATTGTTATTATTCTCCTACAATGAGAATGTATCTAATCTCAATTGATGTTAACTTCTGAGTCTTTACCTTTCTTCAGATCTTCTTCCATGCCTAGGTCTATCCCGATCACTTTACCTCTTCCTCTTGTCTCAGCTAAGTACATTCCACCTGTGATACCCTAAGTTCAAGACAATCTTACCCATACTGGTCCTTTGCAAGTCTATCATCATCGACCATCTCCACGTCCTCAACCTCTGAAACTTAAGCCTCCTATTGCACTCCAAAAAGGAATATGATTCACCTGTAAGACTACGGGTGGAGCTCTTTCTCATCTTGAGTGGTGGTTTGTGTCTTTGGTATCTGTTCTTAAATCTGCAAATAAAGCTCTTTTTCAGCTTCAGTGGTGATAGACTATGGTTGAAGAAATGTGTGCACCTCATAGAAGTGGAACTTGGGACCTTGTTCCCCTTCCTCCAAGGAAATCAATTGTTGGAGGTCAGTGGATCTATACAGATAAAGTTGTCAGTTGTTGTTGAAGTTGTGGGATTTTAATGAAAAGGAGAAGAGAAAATAATAAGGGTTTGAATATTATTGATAATAACTTTATACTGACTTGATTACATAAGACTCAATACTAATCTCTATTTTTAGAGAAACATAGACTCATTTCTAAATCAGGAACAAATCATAATAATAACGAGAGATATTTTAAGATATATCTATGACTATAAATTGATCCTAATATAATATAAAATATATTATAAGATATTTTCTAAGATACTAACACTCTCTGTCAAGCTAAAACTTAGTTTGTTACAAGAAAACAATGTTTTACTCAGCAAAATAATAAAAAAAGATGGAAAGGCAACTCACGGATGCAAGTCGGAGTGAATTGCTATAAATACAGCCTAGCCAGATAGCCGGAATGATCATCAGCCTGAGAGAAATTCATGGCAAGCAATTGAACAAAGCAAGGTCCGTTCTTCTAAAAACTGCATTTGCAAGCTTCAAACCAATAATATCGGAGACTCAAAATATCTAAACTTGAATCTACTTCAAGGAAAGAGAGACGTGCTTCAGGGAGAGAAAGGAAAGACCAGTACATCTGGGGGCAAAGATGGGGCCAGTGCATCTGGGACAAATTGCCAAGCTAAAGTGCGAGTCATGCAAATGAAAGACACTGTCGGAATGACCATCAATGGAAAAAGAAGTCATCACAAATATGATTCATCTATGGAAAAAGAGACACCACCGGAATGATTGCCGATGAACATAGAAGCCACTGTTATAATCTTTTAGTAAGAACTCAATTGCATGACAAACACCGAAGAAGAAGCATATCGACTCTAACGAAACGAAGCTATGATCAATCAACGAAGTGAGAAAATGCATTCAAAACAGAAGATAATGGTTGTTTGAACAAGAACGCATATTTTCGTTGATCAAAATTGGAAAGTAAGGGCAGATCAGGAATCGTGAGGCCGAGGCGAGTTCAATAAAAACGGACGCGTCTAAAACGGTTGTCGGTCGCGCCGTCACACGCGTGAAGAGAGGCGGCGCGTGTGGGTGTGTGTGATGGCTTTCGGAGACGCTGGAAGAGGCAAAGCTGATGGAGTGGTCATTTGCTGGAAAAGTCACCGGAAACAGTGGCGATGACGACGACAGTAGTGAACTGAACGGAAAACAAGTGAAACTGGTGTTGGAATGTGTCACGACAGTGGTTTAAAAAAGGAATGATCACGTTGGAAAAGAAAAACTATAATTATATTCCCTAACTGTTGAGAACTCGGAAGCAGAACAACGGAGAAATTGTTCAAGGAGGATCGAAATAGGCTCTAGATACCATGTTGAAGTTGTGGGATTTTAGAGAAAAGAAGGAGAGTAAATAATAAGGGTTTGACTATAATTGATAATAACTATATGCTGACTTGATTACAAAAGACTCAATACTAATCTCTATTTATAGAGAAACGTAGACTCAATCCTAAATCAGGAACAAATCATAATAATAATGAGAGATATTCTAAGATATCTCTATAAATATAAAATGATCATAGGAAATAACTCAAGATACTCTAACATAATATAAAATATATTATAAGATATTTTCTAATATTCTAACAGTTGTGTCTAAGAGTCAAGTTGATCGGAACTTTGGTCCAATCCAGAAAAAACATCGCATCCCTCAACTCATCTAATAGCTCATCAATGATGAAAAATGTGAAGTTATTAGGAACTTCAAGATTGTTTAGGGCCACGTAGTATAACCTGTACATAAAACCACCAACCACATAGTCTATTTTCTTTTGCCCCGACGGGGGGTGCTCCTATGCTAGCTACATGGAAACACGTGAGTAAGGGGAGGAGGAGGGACGTGAGTTGTAAAACGATGCCTGCGATACAAGGAAAAGAGTGTAGGAAGGAAGGGTTACTGTTAGAAACAGTGATATAGGAAGGAAAGGTAGGGAAAAGAACATCCGGTGGTGAGTGAGCTTTTTAAGGCCTTTGCACTAGGAGGTTAGCATACCTAGATGGTCTGCAGTATTCTATCCTTAGTTTTCTAGTTTTAGAAGTAATTCATATCTCTATCATTTTGTCTTTTCCTATTTTTGTGTATTAAAATGCCTCATAACTTGGGTAACTTTTATAGATTAAAAGGTATTTTATCTTTCAATAAATACTAATACTTGATTGTTAGTATTAGTATTTTATCTTTCATCATATTATATCTTACAATATATATATATGACACAACAGTAAACAAGTTCATTAGTGAGGAAGAATGGAAGATCACACTCACTTGAATAAAGTGAACAATCTCCACTTCAAACTGGACTTCAGAATCTTCTATAACAGGCATCAGAGGAGACTCAGTTAAATACTGACTTGTAACATATATAACAGCTTTCTCTTCCCGAACCATTGTTCCGATCCCCATTTCAAGACCTTTAGGTACCTGAGTTTATCAACAGGTTAATCACCAAATGCAAGGGGCAAAAAGCAATTCAATATTAAAGCATTTTTTAAGATATTGCCAACACAACAATGCCCCAGAAATAAATAGCTTTCTTGTCATTTTTATTTATTTTGGGGGAGCTACTTCGCATGCTGGAATCAGGAAATAAAGAGTATGGGCACCAGGACAACCATATTAGGGGGCATTTGTTTCGGAGTTGCAGAATTTATTCCTCGGAATAAAATGATGGAGTTAAATATTCCTATGTTTGTTATATAGTAATAAAAATTTATTGTAAATAATTTATATATATTTATATTTATTTTATTTAGCCCATCGATGAGGCCCAGTACGTTTAGACTATTTAAATGAATTAGTGCATGTACTATCATGATTATTGAAATATTATCCAGATATATTTTCTACAAAATTTATTCCCATGATTTAATTATACCCGGGTGTTTTTTTTACATGATGGGAGGATTTCTATTTGAACATGATGATGGCAAGAAACTTTTATTCTCAAGCAAATGAGTCGATTGTTATGTTGAAATACTATCTTACCCAGTTACTCCACTAACCAACCCCATAACATAAAACCACTTTTATGTATTTTTTGACCGGAACATAACTTCAAAATCAAAGTATTTTTTTTTCAAAATTAAAATAATAAATAAAAAATAATTCTAAACCCATAAATAATTCCTAAGATTTTAATTTAGTATCCAAACACTTTTCTTAACCTTTCTTTGGAAAAGGATTCCCATAATCATATTCTTAGGAAAGTTAATCCCGAGAATAAATTTTAAAACCATGAAACAAACACAGCCTTAGATCATAGCTGAAATACGTGGCAGACTAAGAGTGGCCAGCTAACAATCGGTGCAAGTTATTCCACTATTATATTATATCATTATAAAAACAAACAAGTAGTTAAGTGGTTTTACTACCTCTGATTTTCCAAAGGTAAAGAAGTATGGCTCTCCTTCTGTGTGTGACATGAGCAATTTCCCAGCAACTGTCTTCGCTGAAATCCTAGAAATGACCACACAAAAATCATTGGAAACTTCCATCAAAACGTTTTACTGCCTTACATGAACAAGGTGGTAACAAAGATTTGTTTTTACCAAGCCTTCACTTCATAAGGTTCTCTTGGAGATTCCCAACCCTGCCCTTCACGTACAACCTACACTAATAGAAAGTTTACTGGTGAAAAATTTACTTTCTGCAAAATGGGATGTCATTCCTGATTGAATCCTCCTTTCCAGTTATGACTTGTTGAGCGCAAGATATAAACACGAAAGCACATGTAAAAATATATAAAGTGACATCAAATTTTGCCAAATTTTTTAGCCACACTTTGACACAAATCCATATTTCCCTGGCAATTTTCCTGTGAATATCTACAAGATTATCAATCAATACTTACACTTCAAAATATTGAACTCTCAAGATATGAAACGGGAAAAATAAATTTTCTTTCAAAACAATTTCATAATTAAAGGATCAGGTCGGGGGACTGGGTAGCTCAAATGGTTTGAGCTAAGAGTTGAACAAGTTAAATGATCAAGGTTCAAACCCTGGTGAAGGTGAAGGAGAAAATACAAACATAAACAACTAATATACTAACTATTGTTTATCCACAAAAAATGCACTCAGGCTTCCTAGATGAAGCAATGATAAAAAAAATGCATATACAAAACACAACTCTTTTCCTTTTTTTTCTTTTGCTCTGACACTCACATTTCCCATTTTAAGAGCCGTCCAAGATAATGGGAACACAAACACTATAAATTTATTAACCATGCAGCAATACATTCTAGACACTTGTACCTTTTTTATCACTTCCAAATCATCAGTGATAACCTGGAAATATAAACAAAAACAGGAAATGATTAAAACGCAATCAATAATGGTAAGCTAGTATGTACCAAGAGTATAGTAAAACCCAAAATTCATCAGGATAAAACAGAGAGAGAACATAAACAAAAAGAATAAAACATGAAACTCAAAGATTAAATCCTTACCTTGGCCTTGAAAAACTCTATCAGCTCAATTTCAAAATGGAGTTCATCATCCTTAGGAAAACCATCAGGAGCAGAAATAGGACAATCATCCTCACCATAATGCAACTGAGGCTTCATCTTGAACTGAAATTAATAGAAAAAGCATTTCAGTATAAATATTCATTCTCCTTTAGAGTATAAAATGAAATCAAATAAAATCACAAACAGGATAAGATGTTCACCTAACAGAAAGAGAAAATGAGGAAAATGAAAAGACATTAGATTAAAATTGTCCTAATACCCAACTAAAGATCCACCAAAGTCATACCCCAAAAGAAACCACTGACATATCCCATCATAAAGTAGTATTTGACTTTCATTTTTCCCCTGTTATCTATGAGTATTGATCACTCAAATTATCAATGTTTTAGAAAATAAAATACATTCCAAACATGATCTTTCAAATCCTTAAGAGAAAGCATAGATAGAAGTGGCCAAATAAGACAAGGACACAAAAACCTAAGGGCGTGTTTGGTTACCAAAAATGCTTTTGTTTATATTTCCTGTGTTAAAACGTAGAAAAATATTACCTTATTTTGTTTTGTATTCTGTTTTCAAATATTTATACAGAAATTACTGGTATTTTCACTATTTCCTATAAAATATTTACAAAAAACACAACAAATGAAAACAAAAATGACATTTATATAATAATTATTACTGAAAAATAAGAAATGGAAGAAGAAAATGTTTCCTTATACCAAACAGACCCTAAAATGTTCAGGAAAATTATCAATATATTATCGAAGTGGAAGTATCAGGTAAAAATCAATTTTCCTGCTCTTTTGTTATTAATTTATTATAATAGTAAAGCAGATAGATGATGGTAATGATAATAATAGCAGTTTCATTGTTAATTGATAATTCATCACATATAGAGCAAGAATCTGTTAAATCTATAAATGAATTAAGTAATATTGTCTCTGATGTAGTATTCATCCAAATTATGGCCTTCAGTTCAAAATCATCATAAATAAAGACCAATGCGTTAGAATAGTATGTTGCCATTGGTCTATAATTCAAAATCATAGTAAATAAAGACCAAAGAAGATTCTATATATAAAGACAAGATGACTTCAGCATAGTCACCGGCAAAAATTAATAGATAAGAAAGAAAGAAAGAAAAAATTATATATAATGTTACCATTGCCACTTCACCCTTCAACATTGTTGTAATTCCTTCAAGCAAGCCCAATAGCATTTTGCTTTTACCCAATACATGTCTTATGGGAATGCCCTTTCCTGTGGTAATGACATAAACGATTGTGTAGCCCATCAATTATGTCTAACGCAGAAGACAATAAAACAGCATGAATACCATCGTTACTTAAAACCTAATTACTAAATCTGTAGTTCCAAATTCCAACATTTTCTAGAGTAGGGTGTTTTCTATGAAATTAGAAAGTAATGTCTCAAAAGAAGGAACTCAGGTCAAGCTTTTGTAATCCCTAAGAGGGCTTTTGTTTCAGATAATTTTTTCCAAAAACACTAACTAGGAATGTTATGTTATTCTCAGGTAAATTTAGGAAGACATTTAATTGTATTTAATATTTTTTTTAAATTGTTGAAATTTCTTTAGTTCATACAAAAACCAAAGACTCAAAAATGGAAGAAAGAATGTGGTATAAAGAAGTTATGGTTTTCTGGGTTTTTAAACAAAACTTACATTCCCGAGGGAAAGTAAGACACTCACTCTTTGTCATGGGAATAAAAAGCATGCAAAACAAGAGAATGTTCCGTTCATAGGTAGCAATCTTTGTAGCACCGACACTTCTAATCGAAGGTGTGTCTCAGTGTCCGATACAGACACAACACCGACATTTTGACTACATTCAATTAATTCATTTTTTCAAATTATTACTAGTGTCGATGTCCAGTGTCGTGTCTAGTGTTCGTGTCAATATTTGTACTTTATAGGTAGCAATATTGCATAGAAATATTTTTCTCAAAGATTGCACGACACACGAGAATTTTGTGTTCCCAAATCTTTCCATGGAATAATTTTACAAACATGAAACTAAACACACTCTGGAAGTTGACATCAGACTAAAAGGAAGTACTTCATCCATTCCAGTTCTCAAATACAAATAAAATAAGCAATAACAAAAATCAAATGATAAAAAACAGTCACTTTTAAGAAGAAACTGCAAGACAATTAACAGAACTACCTATCATCATTATGATGGGTACCTATCACATTCATTCAATTAAAAGACACAAAAAAGGGCTCTCGTGCAGGTTAAAATCACCTCACCTCCATGTTCTGATCGGGTAGATTCTACAACTACTCCATCCAAAGTTCGAATTGTGGAATGATAGATAACCTGAGACATGATATTATATTACATTGAATATATTTCTATGAACATCAATCACTATATAATACATTGAACATTAACATATTCAGAAATGATATTTTGGCACATAATTTTGACAACAATTTGGATAGTTAACACTGTTCAAATATGTGGTTAATTACATGCGGTTGATGGTTAATGAATATAACAAAATATCGCAACTCATTATAAATCCACTGAATGTAATTAACCACGATTTTGAATCTCTCTAAACACGGTAATCATGTGCTCAGATATACATGATATATTCACTAACCATCTAAATTGTGTTCAAATATACATGATTTTCAAGAATTCAAATTTAAATGATATCTATTTACCATAATTTGTGTTAAAATATCCACCTGAAAAATGTGGTTATGACATTAAAAATTGTGGTTAATAGTGCTCTATTGATAGTTAATGAATTGTGACACCTTGTTATATCCATCAATCATCCACTGAAGGTTAACCACGTATTTCAACTACACTAATCATCCAAATTGTTCTAAAAAAGTATTGTGTCATTTTATGTCAAAATAACACAGCTCTAACACTTATTGAGTGCATTACCAACCATTCTAGCTTGCCTATATATATTGCAAAAATGTTAATCTTAATCCAGTGTTGTCAATCACAGATTGCGGAAAATGGCGATTTGTTCAAATTCCACTATGCTATAGTGCCGCTATAGCGACTATTTAACAATATTTTGCACTAAATAGCGTACCGCATAACAGTAGCGATCCGTTCAAATTCTGCTGTTATAACGCTATAGCGCCGCTACTTTACAACATTGTCTTATTCACAACCTAGAAAGAACAGAAACAAACCTGGTCACCATCTGAAGGTCCAGAATCACCTCCACCAGGCCTCATCAAAGCTTTCATCAAACTCCCAGGCACAATTTTCTTCTTCCTTAATTTTCCAAATAAACAATATTCAAAAAACAATCACTAAAGCCAAAAAAACCAAAATAATCTATCTATACTTATAATCAATTTCACTCATTTTATTTAAAATAAAAATTACACACAAAAATTTCACTCATTAACCCAATAATAATAATAATTAAAAACTACCTCTTCTCATCCTCAGAAGGTGGCTTCTTCTTCTGTGAAGCAAAATCCTGTTCAGCAACTTCATTTACAGCATCCATAACAACCACTAACAATAAACCAAAGCCACTGAATTTTCAGCACAGCGTATTAGTTCCCAAAACCTATATAACTACAAAAAATAGAGTCACAATTGATGATTCAATTTTGGTTAGTTAGAAGGTTGGTGAACGAACAAAACTAAATGAGTTTTTTTTTGGAAGTTTCTAGAAAATGGTTATTAAATTGGTGAATGAAATTTGAAGGGTAAAATAAGAGAAAGGTGAATTTTGATAATCACCTGATTTAAGGAGGAACCGGTGTGGATCGCACCAACTCGTTGACTGTGTGTTCAGTGTTCGATCTTGGAGTCGGGGAACCCACCAGCTTGTGAGAAAATCGATGAACCAAAATTATGCTATTAAATATTAATTAAATATGTCAAGCGTCCATTTTTAATTCTTACCTTTCAAACAAAATTTTGTTAATAGAATATAGTTTTAATATTGAACTTAATAATATCTATACTTTGTTAATACTAGATAGTTAGAATTCAAATTTGAATGCAACATGTCACAAAATTTTAGTTATTAATTTATTAATAATATTTTTAGTTATTTATTGTTAAAAAAGTTTTAATTTCTATAAAACTTTAAAAATTTCACTTTTAATCTTATAAAAAAAATTGTGATTTTTAGTCTCTAAAGAATTTTGCCGCAAGAAAAAGGTTTTTTAGTACTTCAATTTTTAATTTTTAGATGATTTTTTACAAACACGTTTAAATCATTATAAAATATTTTTTTTTGAAATTTTATAAATTAAATATAAATTTTTAAATGTCATATAAATTTTTTAAATATCATATAAATTTTGAATTCATTTATTGTGGGTGAACTTTTTACAATGTTATAAACATGTCTAAAAAAAACTCAATCAAAATATATAGACTGAAAATGCTTACATCATAATTTTATAGAAATTTAAAAATATTAAAAAAATTTATAAAAATTAAAAATAAAATTTTATAAAGACTAAAAACTTCTTTAACTCTAAAGAATATTAATTGAAAAGAGATAAATTACAGTATAAAGTATATTTTTTATTTTAAATTCCTCATCAATTAAGAAATAAAGGGATGATACACATTCTCAAATACAAGTAAAGGGGAATTTCTTCCTACCACACTTTTTCTTGGGGAAAATGGGTCTGCTTAGCTAAAGCATGGTCTACCTTATCACAATGCCAAACACACATTGGAAAAATAACAAAAATCCAACCGATGGCCCTTAGATCTAATATCCTTGTATAACAGGCTCAGTCATATAAATTTTTTAAATATCATATAAATTTTGAATTCATTTATTGTGGGTGAACTTTTTACAATGTTATAAACATGTCTAAAAAAAACTCAATCAAAATATATAGACTGAAAATGCTTACATCATAATTTTATAGAAATTTAAAAATATTAAAAAAATTTATAAAAATTAAAAATAAAATTTTATAAAGACTAAAAACTTCTTTAACTCTAAAGAATATTAATTGAAAAGAGATAAATTACAGTATAAAGTATATTTTTTATTTTAAATTCCTCATCAATTAAGAAATAAAGGGATGATACACATTCTCAAATACAAGTAAAGGGGAATTTCTTCCTACCACACTTTTTCTTGGGGAAAATGGGTCTGCTTAGCTAAAGCATGGTCTACCTTATCACAATGCCAAACACACATTGGAAAAATAACAAAAATCCAACCGATGGCCCTTAGATCTAATATCCTTGTATAACAGGCTCACTTAATACGGTGTATTTCTCCACCCCTGCATCCGATTAATCGAAAAATTTGTATATGTTTTCGTTTCATAGCGGGAATGAAATTTAGGCTTCATCCTCGCTCGCAACGGAGTTTGGATTTCTTCGTCCACACCCGCATTCATTCATATATATAAAATTATAAATTTAAAAATCATATTTGTTACAATTAATATAATTAAATAATTATTATTAGACAATAATAAAATTAAAAAATATTTTCTATAAAGATAAGATTATAAATTTTAATATTTAAAAAATATTAAGTATATTCAATATATATGTATATATATAAAATTTAAAAATATAATAATATTACTTGTATGACGGGTTCAGGTGCGGGGGCGGAGTGGATATCACCACCCCAAATCCGTCTCCGGTCCTAAATTTTAATTTCGGATAAAATTTGCACATGCACTCAATTAAAGCTGATTTTTTTCATCCAAATCAAACGGGTTTAGGTGAGTATCTGCGGTGTGGGTTATGTTGTCATATTTGAAGGTAGATGAATGGGAGAGAAAATGAAAAAATATTTTAAATAAAATGTGTTTAGTTTAATTTTTAAAAAGAAAGAGACCCAAAAATTTCTCATAAAACTCATTTTGTTCTAGCTCCATTTTAAGGAATTTAGAGTGGAGAGGGGAGGTTCAATATAACTAAAATATCATTTTAAAATTGTTCATCTCCCGTTTTTAACCACACATTTATATTCCTTCATCTACCCTCTCTTCCCTCAATTGAACCAAACACACTCTAATTGATCAACTTTCTCTAGAATTCACTTAATCATGACACTACAATTACTTTTAATCTCCATCCTCTGAAACAAAGCTCCTTCGCTAACCTAACAACACGCTTAATCACCTGTGCTTCAACCAAAGTCGCATCCAGGTAAGAACACTAATACCCCACTCTCCCTCAGCTCCTTCTATCGCGTTTGTGTTGGTAGGGCTGGAAATTATTGAGATTTACTTGTTTTTGAAATGAATTAGGTTCCAGCCGCTATTCTTCTTAAAAAATGGTGGGAGCTTGAAAGTCTAATAGGTATGTAAAAAAGTCATCACTATTATGTATTTATGAATTTTATATGTTTCAAAAAAGCAATCACTATTATGTGGAGTCCCTCTTGAATTCTACTCAAAGGCTACTTCCCTAGATTTTTTTTATAGATATGATACGTTGGTGATGTAATATAAGATTAAAGAGATAACGAGAAAATTATATATTAAATTGGTATATGAAAATTAAGGATGTACTCGTGTAAGAGATAAAATAATATAAGTAATGGTGAGTTGTGTGCATAATGTCCAATTGAAACTTTATTAGAATATCCTTTTATTATTTAATCTTAAAGAAAATCATTTATATTTTAAATTTCATTTATTCACTACTATATATAGAGCAAATGTATCACACTAAAAATACAAACCAAACATCATCCTTTAATAACCATGAAGCCATTAAGTTATCACTGACCCTTTCATTCTTCCTCTTTTTTTTTCATCACAAGTATTTCCCTAGCTTTCTCAAATGGTGATGATATACAACTTCTTCCATATTTCAATCAAACTTCAATGTTTACCATCTAACATTTTAACTTCTTCCATTTAACTACATGTAATTTGTAGGAATCAAACTAAATCCATGTCCAACCCAATTAATGTCACCATGATTTTCACTGCATTTTCATACAAAAACTAGTGAGCAAATGGATTGAAGTATATAGTATTAAATTACGGCTAAAAGAAAAACAAAACAATGCTTATATGTAAGTATACTACATTCTCTCTAGTTATAGAATTAATAGTGGTATATTGTACCTTTCAAAACCATCTTTAATGTTCCCTAAAATTGTAAGGGGAACTATGGTTGAGAGAAATTGAGTCTTTCTAAATTTAAAATATATGTAAGTGGTTGCAAACCTTACCTAGTCATTTATAGTTAATAATTTTGAGAAATGTTCACCTACATTGAATTAGTAATGTGTTTATGTTTTATGAGAAAAGTTAAAATCAATTGCTTATGTAGAACTACTCTATATTTTAGTTCACCCAAAAAAACTCTACACTTCTCAAAGAAACACAATTCAATTACTACTATGTCTATGTGTGTATAATTTTTTTTTTAAGAAATCATCAATTTCAAAAATGTTGCTATCAATACTCAAAAGAATAGTAATGGAATTCATTTTTTATTTCTTTTAAAGGTTAGATATTAATATCATATCAATGTATGTCACTCATTAATGCTCAAAAGGAATCTAGCCACCTAAGACTGCTTAGTCTTTACGATAATAATTAAACAAATGATAGAAATTAGTATTCAAAACATAAATTAGGGACAAGGATGGAGACTCGTTTTAAGATTTACATGAGAAATTTGTGACATATTTAACCAAATAAAGAGTAAATGGAAGAAAAAATGGTTTGAAATCAGAACAAATAAATTAAAACTATACTATATAAATCTCTCTCAATCAAAAAAAGAATATTATAAGAACAACAAATCAATAGTATGAGATATAAGCAAACTGAACTCATCACAAAATTACACGCATTAAAAGGAAGATTGAAAGATTACATTTAATGATAAAATTACACGCATTCTAAGTGATTTTTAACTTTGTAAATTGACTTATGACCTGACTTTCACACATCAAAAACACAATTTTTTATGTTATGTGGTTGTGAATCGACTCAATATGTCATGTGAGTCGACTAACCATCAACTCAAGGAGTTCGATAAGTTGATTTACACTGTTGTGAATCAACTCACACTACTGTAGACTTTAAAATTTGGTTTTTCAAACTCATGTAAGTCAATTCACAGGCTTATGAGTCGACTTGCCAATCCTGCTAAGTTGAATTTTAGGCAATTATGACAGTTACAAAGTTTTTATTTCTTATGAAATTTTTTTTACTTTGCCCAATCTTTTTCATGCATTATATATAAAAATTCCAAAACATTTCTAAACTTAAGATACTATCACTCACTCCACAACTCATACGTTAAAGATCACAATATACATTGAAAACTCTATCTTGGTCAACATGTGTGTTAGAACTTAAGGTTGAAGAACAGTGACTCTTAATTATTTTGATGATAACAAAAATTATTTTGAGGGAACAATTTATAGCACTGATGAATTTAATTAAGTGTGCAGTGTTAGATCCAAGTGGGTTTGAAGAATGATGACCCTCACTTGTTTTGATGATAACAAAATTAGTTTGTGGGAACAATTTAATGCACTAATATTTTGATTAAGTGTGCAGGTCCCAGATGAAGTTAATCTTATAGGTTCTTATCTCATATCCTCGGATGATTGGACTAAGACAAAGGAACAACAAGACTTCACTTCACTCTATTTTTTCTAAGTCTAGTGAAAGTGCTCTAACACGTGCCTCTAGTGATGGAAGTGACACTTTATTTTGGATTGACTCCAACAATGTAAGCAATGCTCTGGTTCTGGTGACTTTAGAAATATATGATATCTTCTGCTTATGTTGCCTCTATTGAACGCAATTATGCTCTATTTGTTTGCCTCTGATAAGTTTAACAAACAAGTTATTGTTTGCCTCTGATATTCACATCATCACATCAAGTATATGATTGTTTGACTCTGATTCATGATGTATGCTTTAGAAGAAGTCAATGCTCTGATTAAATTCAATATTCTGAAGAAGACAAAACATTTGTGCATCCTCTAATGAACATCCTGAATCTGTTACTTGTTTGAAGGTCTTTAAGACATGCTCTGATCATCGTATTCTCTACTTCTGGGTCTTCATACAAAGATACGTTGAATCAATTAAAATGATGTGTTTTGGAAAATTTTCAATTGCAAATCAATCTCAAAAGATATGATACGAAATTTCATGACTAATATTGATTTCTTGCAATTAGAACAATGTCTAGAAATCCTAAAAGATCTCTATAAAAAGGTGTGCATTCCTCACTGGAAAAATAACAAACGTACAAGCTAAAAACACATACATCCTCATCTGCACTCTGGCTCTTAATCTTTTATTTTACTCAAATGTTGAGATAAGTTTTTGAAAGAACCTTGTTAACACTCTACTGTGAGAACTACTTCAGAAAACTTAAATCAATTATCTTGTAACCTAGTCCAACAGTGGATGCCTACCTCAATATCGTGGCTGTACTAAGCTAGAAGGTTGATAAGACTTTAACATAGTTAGTTTTACTAATAGATGTTCAGTGATAGTATAATTATGTGGTGAACTAGTGGATTAAATCATTTAGGTTGAAGGGACTCATAGCTACCATGTTGGTGGTGAACCAGGATAAATCGTTCGTGTTATTTTGTTCTTTTCTTGTTCAAATGTCCCGTTTTTTTACTATAGCTTAGTCACATTAAAAAGATTTTAAAAAAAAACACAATCCAAACCCCTATTTATTGTATTTCTCGCTCTACGTGCAATTCCCTTCTCATGAACTTGAAATACCTTACATTGCATCCTTTGAAGATTGAAGAAGATAAGCAAGGAAAACAAGACAATGTTTTAGAAGATTGGTTAAAGATGCGACTGACTCTGTTAAGCGCATCCTCAACACGCCTCTAATGAATATGTTAATAAAAACTTGCTCTGATAATTATGTGTTTGATAAATCTGGCAAACAGTTGAACGTCTAGTAAAACCATCAAGTAAACACTTTGACAAAGTCAAAACTCTAATATAAAAGACAACTTTTGAGGCCAAAACTTTGAAGAAATCAACATTCCAACATTCTCTATTCATCAAAGTTGGATTTATCCTCTGACTAAATAAGTGCATGACATCTTCTGAATATGCCATCCTCTGGTCTTCCAGCCACTTCTATCAAGATATGTTGAATCATTTACGAAGATGGATTTAAACAAGTTTTAATGCTAATGCAAGATCTCTAAAGATTTGATACGAGTCATTATGTTACATGTTGATTTCATGCAATCATAGCAACAGTTAGAAACCCTAATGACCTTGAAGTTTTTTTATAGAAGGAGTTGTGATCTTCACTACAAAACAACACATATGAGAAATCTATTGATGTCATATACAATACCCCATGAAAAACTATGTATTATTTTCGGAGTGTTGAAAATTTTCAAATACATTTTAAGAGCATAGCATGTAAACATTATCTTGTGAAAGTTACTCATAAAATTATTTAAACATTATTTATAACCTAGCCAAGTAGTGGTTGCATCCTTCAACAACTTGACTGTACTAAGTTAAAAGGTTGAAAAGACTTGAACACAATCAAATTATCTAGTAGGTGTTTAGTGAACGTGTGATATTATTTGTGATTAATGGATTAAATCCTTTAGCATGAAGGAACTAGACGTAACTATCGTGTTAATGGAGAACTAGGAGAAATTGGTTTGTGTTCCTCGCCTTATCTCTTTATGTATTCTTGCTTTTAACATCACTAGTTTATTATTTGTTTTTATAATTAAGTTTTTGAGAAAAAAAACACAATTCAAACCTCCATTTCTTGTCTTTTTCTCTCTACAATTGGTATTGGAGCTCGGTCTCAAGGCTGAGCACTAATCGTGTTTGGATAAATATGTTAATTTTTAATTTTGACTAACTTGTGCGATGAAGGTTTAGGTGGAAATGTTAACTTTGCTGACTAACTCTAACATGATCCCTAACTTTGGGACATAGATGAAGATGGCTTTGAAGCTCCTAAAGATGCAAGTACATGTTGAAATATCCAAAAAGGATCTCAACACTGCTCAAAAGATACAATTTAAGATGCATCATAAGGCCAAAAACTTAATGATGGATGTTATCACTTTCAAAGAGTTCAACAAATGTAGTAATGAAGAAACAACAAAAAGCATCTTCGACGCCACAGTCCTCAACTATGAAGGAAATAAACTAGTGTAAGAAGTTAAGGCAAATCTGCTTGTCAAGAAGTATAAACTTTTTCAGATGCAAAAGGATGGAGAAATTGAGAAAATGGTATGTAGATTTCAAACTCTATTATCTAGATTAAAGGTTCTGTAAAAGAGTTACACTACAGCTAAACATGTCAATAAAATCCTCAAAAGTCTACCTAATAAGTGGAGACCAAAAGTCACAACAATTCAGAAGGCTAAATACCATAACAAATTTCCTCTAGAACAGTTGATGAGTTCACTCAAATTCCATGAGATTGGACTTGTTGAGGATGAACCGAAAATGAAGTCAAAGTCTTTGGCTCTCAAATCTAAAGGAAACCAAGCAAATTCCAAGGCTCTATAAGTTATGGAGAGTGAAGACTCAAATGGTGAAGAATTTTCATTCATTTCAAGAAAATCTAGAACAAGTGTAGAACCAGGAAGAAACCTTTCCCAAAAAGGATTTTAGAAAATCCAAAAGTAGTAGAGAAAGAAAAGAAAAATATAAAAGGAAGAAATTCATCAGCTATGAATCCAACGAACCTAGACATTTCAAATCAGAATGTCTTAAGCTCGAGAAGGGAAAATCTCAAATAAAAGACTTCAATGTAATGAAGAAAAGTCTAATGGCTACCTGGGATGACTCGGTGATATATTTTTATGAATATGAAGAGCACTCAAACATGGCTTTAATGGCAGATGTTCGCTTTAACTCTTATTCTGACAACGAATGTGTTGATGAGGAAATTGAGGTAATATTTGACCTATCTCATAATCAAATTATAATTATGTTAAATGAGTTTATAAAAAAGAATCATAATGTCCCATCAAAACTAAAAAGTCTTAGAAAAGCTCATTTCATCTTAACACATAAGTACAATTCCCTTCAGAAAACGTTTTTAACATAAAAAGGAAAAATGTAACTTTGAAGGATAATGTTCTAAAAACTTCAGAGGTAAGTGTTTGTAATTATGTTAAATATGAAAAAGACTGTCAAGAATTTCTTGTGAATGACATAGAAAGAAGCAAACAAGCTTATATGATTTATGGTGTTAGCAGAAATAACATAAAGGGATTGGTTTTGAAGAACTAGAGGAAACTTCCAAGTTTAACTTGCCTAAAACTGTTTGCTCAAATTGCTTAAAGAATAGTCATGATAAGAGGACTTGTTATATGCTAAAAACATGGAAAGTCAAGACATCATTTAGAACTAACATATTAGGATTCAATCAATTATGGGTACCTAAGAACAAGATAATCTATCTTGCAGATCTCCTTTGCAACAAAGTTGAAACACTAGTCATGGTATTTGGACAATAGATGCTCATGACACATGACGAAAGAAAAGTCAATGTTCCAATACATGACCCTTAAGGAATTAAGATTTGGAGGAAATCATAAGGGTAAGATTATAAGGTG
This sequence comes from Cicer arietinum, assembly GCF_000331145.2. NCBI lineage: Eukaryota > Viridiplantae > Streptophyta > Magnoliopsida > Fabales > Fabaceae > Cicer > Cicer arietinum. Next base: position 32,164,195 of record NC_021165.2, on the reverse strand, counting down.
TGTTACAGTAGGTAATGGTTTTGTTCCATATATTAAAAATGTTCTATTTGTAAAATGATTAATGCGTAATCTATTGAATATAAGTTAATTAAGTGATAATAGTTATGATAATTTCTTCAACTGAAAGTCCAGTAAGGCAATTAGTCAAAACGATGAATCTATACTATTTACTTTTCAGAGGAAAAATAATATTTACAAAATATATTTATCAGATTAAGAAAAACAAGATATAAAATGTCTCGTGTCAGTGAATGAAGAACAACTGAATTGGCACAAAAGGTTGGGACATGTCAATTTGAGATTAATCTCAAAGTTGAAAAGGCTTAACCTAGTTAGAGGTTTTGCCAAATTTAAGATATGAATCAGATGTTCTTTGTGAGACATGTTAGAAAGGGAAACAGACATAATCATCATTTTCTTCAAAGAATGTTGTTTCTACTTCTAAACCACTTTAACGTTTACACCTTGATTTATTTGGTCTAGTAAGGATTTCCTTTGTAAGTGGAAAAAATATGGACTCGTTGTTGCAGATGACTATTTCAGATGGACTCCGGCAAAGTTCCTTAAACCCAATGACGAGTCACATAAATGTTTCACTACTTTCTACAAACAAGTGCAAAATGAAAAATGTTTTTGTATCACAACAATTGGTAGTGATCATGGTGAGGAATTTGAAAATAAATCTTTTGAAAATTAAGGTGAAGAGAATGGAAATAATTTTTCTTTTGTTAGAACACCCTAGAAAAATCGGGTATTAGAAAGGAAAAATAGATCTCTTTAGGAATTGGAATGCACCATGATACATTAAATGAATGTTGTCAAGCCCTTTTGTTCAAAGGCAATAAAAGCTATATGTTATATTATAATAAAATCTATATAAGACATATTCTCCATTGTTGGAACCAAGTTGATTTTACATTTAGAGTTTTGATGTTAACAAAAGTATTTTATGAGAACAATATATTTGACTTCAAAGAGTATGAAAGATCATGTTTTTGAAGAAAATTTAAAATAAGATTTGATTCAAATTTATAATTGAAGAAAATCTAAAATAAAAGTTTATTCAAATTTATAATTGAAGAAAATCTTTGACCAAGTTGAAAAGAAAATATGGTGAAGATTTGAAGAAGATTTGATCAAGATCTGAAGAAGATTTAATTAAGATTTGATCAAGATTTTAAGAAGATTTGATCAAAAGTTGAAGAAGATTTAATTAAGATTTGAAGAAGATTTGATCAAAATTTAAAGAAGATTTGTAGAAGATTTGATCAAGATTTATCTATAACAAAATACGAACAAAATCAATTTGAAGAATTTGCAAAAACAATCTAAGAAAAAATAAAACAGAATCAATTTGAAGAGATTAGAAACTCAATCTAAACAAAATATAAATAGAATCAATTTGAAGAATTTACAAACTCAATTTGAACAAGATACAATTCAATATTAAACAATGACTAAATTAAAGCCCAAATTTTCACTATAAATAGACACTCAAGGCTGAAGGAGAAAGGCATCGAAAAGCAGAAAATAGTATAAGATCACAAGCTCAAAATTCTCAATTCAACTTAGAGTTCAAAAAGAGAAACGTTTTTTAAGGTTAGAAATATTTTCTGAGTGTTCTTTTCTTAGAGTGTGAGAGTTATTATTATTATCAGCTTTGTTAGAAGCAACTACTCAAGTTCTAATCTTTTGTATCCAACACAATAATGGTTTAATTCATTCTTCAATCAAGGGTTGTCAGGTTGTTAAGAGAAGGATTGGCTTGTAGGGTCAAGGTGGTTAGTTCCTCAAAAGTATAGGGTTGTTAGGTTGTTTCGAAAGACTGTCTTGGAGGGTCAGGTGCTTTGTAATTCAAGGTATTTGAATTAGTGGATTAAAGCCTTATGAATGAGGAGACTAGATGTAGCAAAGTTAATGTGAACCATGATAAATCTATATGTCAAATTATTTATGCTTTCATTGCTTGTTGCCTCTGAATTCGATTGCTTCTACTCCAAGTAATTCAAAAAAAACCAACCAGCCTTCATCAAATTAGCAAAAAGTTATCAAATTTGTCAAACACAATTCAACCCCCTTCTCGTGTTTGCACCTTCATCAATAAGACACCTTATGAATTGTGAAAAGGAATAAAACCCAACATTTCGTATTTTCATCAATTTGGTTGCACATGTTATATTTTGAACACGAAAGAGAATCTTGGAAAAGTTTGACTGAAGATCTCAAAAGTGCACCTTTTTGGTATACTCTAAAAGGATTAAAGTATATAGAGTATACAATAGAGAAAAATTGATTATTGAGGAATCAATCCATATCAAGTTTGATGACAAAAAGTTTGACGATAATAAGTCAAAGATTAATGAAGATTTTGCATATTTAAACATATCCAATGAACAAGAGAAATTAGAGGAAACAACAAAGTCTATCTCTAAAGAACCAGAAGATGTACTTAACAATACAAAGACAAGTAATGACAACCATCTACAAGTCAAAGTCATTAGCAACCTAAACTTGCGTGGAAATATAAATCATCACATCCATACTTTATAATAGTAGGAAATTTAAGTTATCATATGAAGACAACGTTTTCTTTTAAAGAAACATAAATATTTGGACTTTTGTCTAAAATCGAGTCTACAACATTAGAAGAAGCTCTATTAGATGATGGATGCATTATGGTCATGCAATAAGGAATAAATCAATTCAATAGACACGGTGTATGAGATCTTGTACCCAAACCCAAAGAAAAGAAGCCGATTGGAACTAAGTGGATTTTCATAATCAAGTTAAATGAGAAAGGTGAACATGTAAGAAATAAAGCTAGACTTGTAGCTCAAGGATATAGTTAGCATGAAGGTATTGAATATTTTGAAACTTTTTCCCATGTGGCAAGTTAGAAGCAATCAAGATTTACTTTCAGTTGCATTTTTAATAAAATTATTTTATATCAAATGGATGTCAAAAGTGCATTCTTGAATGGTTATATAAATGAAGAAGTGTGTGATAAACAACTTCCTAGCTTTAGGGACAATGAATTTACATACCATGTTTTTAAATTAAAGAAATCTTTGAATGGTCTACAACCTTCAATAGCTTGGTATGAGAGACTGATCAAATTTCCATTAAAAAATGATTTTGAAAAAGGTCAGATTGATACTACTTTATTTAGAAAATCGACTAAGAATGACCTTCTCATTATCCAAATATATATTGATGATATAACTTTTGGTTCTATTAATGGTAAACTTTATCAACGGTTTTTTAAGTTAATCCATAATGAATCTAAGATGAGCATGATGGGATGACTAAATTCTTCCTTGTAATTCAAATTATCAAAGCTCATAAAGAGTACTCATTCATCAGACCAAATATACAAGATAACTTCATAAAAATTAAAGATCGATGAATACAATCACATTATTACACCTATGCATCCCTCATGTTCTCTTGATAAGGATGAAATAGGTAAAAAGGTGGACCAAAGGTATATAGAGGGATGATTGATTGTCTTCTCTATTTTGTTCCCTCTAGACTTGAGATTATGTTTAGTGTGTGTACAAGATTTTAGTATGACCTTAAAGAATCTCATTTGACTGATGTTAAAAGGTTCTTCAGATATTTGAAGGGCTCTACTAATCTTGGTATGTTATAAGCAATCATCTGAGTACATGTTAATAGGTTTCTGGAGCTAAATTCGAAAGAAAAACTACTAGTGGAAGCGGTACAATGAAAACTTGATCTCCTAGTCAAGCAAAAGAGAAGGAACCATATCTCTATCTACAACAAAAGCAAAATATATTTTAGAGATAAAAATACAAGAAAAGGGATTTTAATTGTGTTTTGTTTCAAAAACTTAATAAAAATCAATTTAAGAAAAACTCAGGATGATGGAAACAGGAATGAGTGATACAATAAGTAAAGATCGCCAATATATTGTTGCTTTTATCACTTTATTTCTTGCTTTTAACATCGCCAATTTATAATATGTTTTTATCATTAAGTTTTTTAAAACAAAACACAATTCAACCCACCCTTCTTGTGTTTTTCTCTCTACAATGTATGCAATCGAGTATTGGTTTTAGAAACAACATCAAGGGTATAGCATTTGTTAGAGTGTTTATTCCAGATGCATATCATTTAGAGTATACCATGTTTTGTGAGTCCAACGTGTTTAAGATATTACATTATTTTTACATCATTGTATATGTGTTCCTGATATGTTTTGGTGTTTGCGTACATATCTGAATATGTTTCGAATATGTATGGGTGTGAAATTATTCATGATGTTTCGAATCTATTTGCTAAGTGAGATCATTATGTGCATATATGTGAATATGTATGATAATAAATTATGGGGACTAATGGGTTTTATTCAAGGGCTTTGAATTGTATTATCATTATAAGCATAATGTAAATATGTAAGATAATAATAAGTGAAAGTTAAGGGTCTTTATTTAAGAGTTTGACTTATGTGCTTTCAAATTAGAGGATTTGGAATATGGTGTCATGAGACACATATTCATGTGTAAATAAATGTATGTCAGGTTAAACCTAGGGTGGTACTAAACACATATTCCTATAGGAAACCAAGTGATATCCTAGGGCGGATATCGTATTTCTTGGCTGCATTATGTCTAGGGTGGACAAATCCCCAAAAGGAAATGTTTTTATTCTAGAATCATTTGCATGGTCATATAATCATCACATTAGGGTGTATGGTGCATTGTGTTGAGAAATTTGGGTATTTAATGCATTGGGTTGGGTAATTAATTTGTCATCTTGGGATGGTGTGCTAAATGTTGCATATGTTGCTTTGAGGAGAAGTTGTGTGGATTTTGCTTTATTTTACATTTTATGTGATGTAAATGTGTGTTTGTTCCATATATGTTGGTTTTAGTTTGTGATACTTTAATGTTGTTGTGGACTGGGCTAAATGCTCCAATTTTTAGAGGAACGAGTTATGTAGAGATTGGGATGACGAATAAAGTGTAGCAGAGTCGTGACTTTTAGTTCATGTTCAAATGCCTAAGGGCTTGATGTCATCGAGTCCTCAATTTTATAGTAAATATCAACATAGGGTTCTTTTGGAATTCTTTATTACTCTGTCATTTTTTAGTGTATGTTCGATTAAAAGACAAAGTGTTCTATGTAAGACAAATAGTTTTAAATTCTAATTTATGTATTTGGTGTATTTTGGTATTGAACTTTGAGGCTTTTTAGCCAAGTTATTGTTATTTTGTGAGTTTAATGCCCAAAAATATCTTTTGATGCCCCGATTAAAATTATTCGTGGATAAATAAATTAGATTAAGTACGGTGAATCTTTTGTCGAAGAATAATTTATTTATGTTACGAAGAATTTAATTTCGGGCAGTTTTGTTAAAAATATCTCAGGTTGCTGAAAATTGTATCTGTCAATTGAGTTGCGACGAGAGAGGATATTTTTATCAAATGGTTTGAGAGGTTATGGGTGAAATGGTAATTTTCAAAACCTTCAAACACAAACCCTCACATTTATTCTAGATCTAAGCCTTATTTCGCGAATAGATAGAAGGGACAGTTGTTCATTTTCCCATTATAGAGCTAGTGAACTAACTTTGGAAGCGATGACGCGAACGAAGTTTTTACCGGAATTAATTGCAGTGCCTAATCGCTTGTTAAAGCTATTGTTAAGGTAAGAGCACCTTCCAAACTTTTAGTTTTCATTTAGGGACTTATTTTTGGTTATGTGGAAAATAAATTTGTTGGGTTTGAAGTGTAGATTTGGGGAAAATGAATTTAATGCTTTTATGGGTGAAAGTTTGGAGTTGGATTTTGGGTGAAATTGATGAGTGTTTTCGTGGAAAAGGAATTTGATTCATCTATGTGTGTTGTTGAGGAAAAGAAATTTGATGTGTTTGAGTTGTGGTTTGTGAAAATTAGTTTGGCATGTGTTATGTTTGAGTTTTGTGGAAATTTGTGGTGATTGATGATTGAACTTGGTGTGGATTTTGTGGTTTTTGAATTGATCGAATTTAATGTAAATTGTGGATTAAATTTGATGTGTGTGGTGGAAAATAAATGTTTCAGTATGCTCTGTGTGGAATTTGAAAATCGTTAGAGTTAAATGAGTATTAAAAATGGGGAATCTTTTATTATCTGCATTTACTTAATGATTGTCGTGAAAATTGTTAGAGTTAAATAAGTATTAAAAATGGGGAATCTTTTAATATCTGGATTCACTTAATGATTGTCGTGGATAGAGTCAGAGTATGCTCATGCATTTCGTTGTACATGGCGACCAGATGGGCCACAATGATAGTGGTGACCGGATGGGCCACGAGATGATGCCATGTGATTTGTTGGTTCATCTTATCCTTGCGGGGATTGACGCGCCGTGTAAGTTCCGCGATAGACTACACATTTTTGGTAAATCGTGTTGACCCGTGATAGGTGGCACCTCGGTAAATAGTACTTCGACATGTGATAGGCGGTACATTTACGATTTACATTTTTAGTAAATCATGCTGACCCGTGATAGGTGGCACCTCGGTAATTTAGTACTTTGGCTTGTGATAGGCGGTACAATTATGATTTACAGCCCTTCGATGAAGGTTTTGATTGGAATTCTGAGTCCATGCATTTTGGCATATACGCATTGTTTTAGGGTGCTTGGCACGCGAGTCATGATTGATTTAATGTTATGATTGTGTGTGTAAACTCAAGTTGTTGTTGTGATTATGACATAATTGCTAAGTGTGATTGTTTGGATTTGTGTGCAAGTGTTGATTGATTGTGAAACCTTGCGATTCATGTTTGATTCAAGGTTATGATTGTGTGTATAAACTCAAATTGTTGTTTTGATTGTGCCATAATTGCTAAGTGTGATTGTTTGGATTTGTGTGCAAGTGTGTTTATTGATTGCGAAACCTTTTTGAAACGTTTCAAAACTGAATTCTGCATTTTTCTGATGTGGTAGTCAAATACACTGAGTTGTAGTCAAATACAACCATCCTAATTTGACTACAGACTTCTGTGTAGTCGAATACACAAGGCTGTAGTCGAATATAGCTATGTTGTTTTTGCTATTGACTTCTGTGTAGTCGAATACACCTGGTTGTAGTCGAATACAACTATATTGTTTTTGCTACTGACTTCTGAAACATCCTTGTAGTCGACATAATTGCTATACAACTATGCTTGTAGTCGATAGTGCAGTTTGGTTTAAAACTTCATTTTTCAACTCTATTTATGCATGTTTGGCATATGCAAACCCTTTCAGGGTGCATGCTAAGTTGAAAGGTTATTTTATGCATTGAAATCTAAATGCTATATGTTAATTGTTAATTTTGGTTGGTGACCCTTTACAATTATTGTGGAAATCTGAGCTTTGCCCTCATATGAGAACCAAGATCTTCCCACTGGTTAATACCTTGTAGATGGGAAGGTAGGTTGGACACACCTGATTTGAGCTGTGTCAGGCGGATCTTGCGGGGCGCGTGGAGATCACCCGAGTTGTAAAGTTTTTTTGAGTCATGATCAGATTAGACTGTTGTATAGGGACTAGAGGTCTTTCTTTTGTGGATGTATTTACTGTATGTTGAAAGACTATACCTATACCAATATTGTCAGCTAGACTTTTATTTTGATGGGTCCATGTACCATTTTTTGATGTGACGTGGGGAAGTTAAGATTCTTGGGCAGTGCTATTGTACAGGTGTCCGCCAAGAATACCCTAGAGGTATGAGCTATGTCTGATAGGTCTCATAGCCCCGGTGCATTTTGCTGTTTTAAATACTTTGGATTTTTATTTCAAACTATTTTCGCTGCTTGTAAATGTTGTTGACTTTTGTCATTGTGTTACGACTTAAATATTTATCCAAAAGTATTTCCTTCTTTATTTCTTTGTTTTTATGAATTTGTTTTAAAAAAAAAAATACATTCGCGCTGTTAAAAATCAGGATGTTACAATTGTGGTATCAGAGCTTTGGTTTGGATTTCTTTGGGGTTGTGGAGCTTTCAGTTATAGATTGTAGGTCAACCTGTAGGTTGAGAGTCTTTATTTGATCATGCGTCGGGTTAAGTTGTCTGAGTTGTCGGGTTTGGTATACTAATTAAGTGTTGATGTAGTCGGAAGTTAGTTTTGGAATTTTTTTGAAGTAGTGTTAAGACTCTTCTTGATGATGGTTTATAGGGAACCATGCCACCAAGAAGGAATGACGGTCCAAGAGCCAACGCTAATAGGGATGATCAAATGGCGGAAGCTATGAATAACATGGCTGCTTCGGTTGCTGCACAAACTACTGTCAAGACTCTGTGGAATCTAGAAAAGAGGGGAAGAGAGATATGTGCTGCTGAGTCAAGAGAATTGGAGGATTTTCACCGTTACAATCCTCCCAAGTTTAAGGGTGATGAGAATTTAGAGAAAGCGGATCAATGGATCCAAAAAGTGGAAAAGATCTTCTGGAAGTCTATATTACTCTGTCATTTTTTAGTGTATGTTCGATTAAAAGACAAAGTGTTCTACTCTAAAATGTTTTGCTTGTGTTTGTATGAAATTAAGTATTGGGTTATCTTTGTGCTCTACATTAAAGTTTTGTCTTTCAGAAAATGATATTCACTCTAATCGTCATGTTTGGAAAAGATTTTTAAAAAGGAAATTACGTTGATAATATGAAAAGATGATTATGGGTGTCCTAAATTGATCGGGGTGTTATTGGATGGATTTTTTTAAATATGCACATTGGCTATTAAAAATTGGGGTGTTATTGTGGTATTAGGGGAAGATTGATCTTATATATGACCGTTAGTTGGGTGTAAGACCCATTATCATTTGTCTAGAATATAATAATTTGACCCATACACCTTAATAAAACAGAGGTAACTAACAATAAATAATAAATTAGAATCACCATCATAATTGAAAACTACATTCATAAATATAGTTTACAATTTGTTTAGTAGATTCATAAAATATTACATCCTGAAAACAAACTACGATTGATTGATTACATCATAAAACAAAACATCAAATTCTAATTCCACGAGTTTGGAACTGGTCTTCTGATACTAAATTCATGTCTCATGTTCCTCTAGCTGCTAAATAAAAAAATAATAATTGGGGTGAGATAAAATATCTCAGTGAACTCTAAAAATAAAGGAAAAAACAGTCTCAAATAGTTTATTTCATAAAAGTGTATAAAACATGAAAAATAATTATACATCTCAAGATAAAAAATATTATTATTATTATTAATTATTAATTATTATTATTATTATTATTATTATTATTATTATTATTATTATTATTATTATTATATATATACTCAAGAAAAAATTATTATATATATATATATATATATATATATATATTATTCTGAAAAACATATGCATGACCTCAAATCTTTTCCTTTGTAATAAGGAAAAGTCGCTCAAATATCTTAACGTGGGTCACCAAGATAATGGAGTCCTGATTGGTAAAGGTGGTCTGACCAAACCCCAATCAGCGTCCTAATTGTTCTCTTTTACCTGTTATTCCATGCTTAGAATAACCTAAATGTCCCACCATAAATAAAGTCATGCATGATTTGATTAATGATATTGTACAAAACTTGAAATGTTTTGTATAAAATGCTCTTATTATGTCATATATAAAAATCATCATTCATCTACAACAATTATAAATAACTTAGGCGATATACTAAACTCATAATAATGTAATCCTAAGTCCTTAATTCAAAACGGAAATCATAGTCAGAAAATAGAAACAACATTGGAGTCATGAAAATATTAACAACATCAAAGTCATGAAAAATATTAACAACATCAAAGTCATGAAAAAAAATCATTTGGTTGCAGTCTTAAAAACACCTATATGCAAAAATTTCATTTCATCACACTATAATTCTCCTAATTCGTAATAACCCAAAACCATTTATTCAAAGAATTTCAGCGTCCAAAATCCTCGTACTAGAAGAAATTAATGTAACATAACACAATTTCACAAACACATCAGAGGCAACAACAGTAACGTCATAAATCGTGCTCGACAAGCATAATCACCTTAAATCTAGTTATGCACATCTAATTAAAATTTTCCTAACATAATTCATTCACAAACATCACAACGATAAACAGCATGCACGTTCTAATTTACTGAAATTTTCAATGAGTTGTTTTCTTCCATTCCTCTTTTTTTTTTCCAAACAACTTCAGAAAATTAAATCCCTAATAGTAACAAAAAACCTTTAATAAAAAGAACTCACTGTTTGTGACAAGGGAGAAGATGATGTTCTGATTAAATTGGTTGATGAGCTCCCCTTTTTCTTGAATTGCCACTTTGACTCAAGTTCTTCATTTTTGGGTTATTATCCCCTGATGCTTCATTGATTGAATCTAGGTAGGGACAAATTGAGATATGCAAGGTTTAAAAATGATTGTAAAGAGCTTTTGAGCTTAACTGATTTGAAAAAATGAAGGAAAATGAGAGGTTGAAGATTGGGAGGATGAAGGAGTTGACTCATAGTAACGAGAACAAGAAGGAAGGAAATGTGTTACAATATGTTTAAGATGTATAGTGGAAATTATGCAATTGCTCTTCATTTTGCCTAAATATTATAATAATGCCTTTTTTTTATTTATACAAATAAACTAATTATTTTATTTTTAAATTAAATTTTTTAATAATTAACTTATAGAATGGGTATCCTAAATTAATCAAGAGTCGGGGTCTAGTGGGTGTAAATTGTTGGAGTCTTTGTGTGCTTTGTATTTTGTGGCCTTTTGGTGAAGCATGTTTTGCTTGATTACTTGATTTTATTTCTTAATTTAAAGTTATGTATTTTGTACCACTAGTGGTGAGAGTTGTTAAACCTAGAGCACTAGTTAACTTTAGTCAACTTATTTATCTAAATTCCATAAATACAATACTCTAGAGAGGATATATTTTAAGTAAATCATAGTTATAATATATTTTTGAACCATATAAGAACTTATTTGGAAGCTATGTTGCTTAATGGCTACTTGAGACTGGTAAGATTCAACTCCCTAGTGAGAGGTTACTTGGGAAAATTTTCGAGAAACTTATTGAAGGTTGTTTTCTGTGAGCACCAATACGAAGCCCAAAGAAGTTAGGTAGTTGTCAAAGGAATGTGATCATTATTTGGTTTGTGGGGCAAATGAGTTGTCTCTCAAAAGATTTTATATGGTGTCAGGATATCAACGAAGGTTGATTGTATTGTGTTAAGGAACACAATACATTGTACATCGGGGATTGGTGGATCTAGTGATACGAAGAAATGGCTCAAAAGAAGGTGTTTACTTTGTGAAGGTACTGTTTAATGTTCGACATGTGTTAGATTCGAAGGCTAGAGCAAGTTAATGTGGTGGAAGTGATATCTTGATGTGGTTCATAAATGATTCGAAGTGGAACAATGAGTAGCACATGGTTGAGTAGGTGAGAAATTGAAAAGGGCTTAAAGGCGAATTTTGGAATGGTAACTTGAATGTTATAATTAAGGAGAAATTGAAAGTGTGGAGTACGAAGAGATTATGATAATATAGGTTTATTATTTTTTTTTTTTTGAAATTGATGAACATGAAGAGCATGTGAATAGTTTAAATGGTTTGAGATTAATTAGAGTTTAATTAGTGATTTTAAGTTATTGATCCTTAATCAACTAGAATTGAGTAAGTAGTCAAGTGGTGTCTTTCGACTAATGTTTCAGGGAGTTGAGGTATGTTTGAGGGAGTTGAGGTAAGTATGTTTTAAGTGGTGGATATTTGAGAATTGTAACGCCCCATATTTAGTATTAAAATATTTTAGTAATATTATGGCGTCTTAAATTTTTTATTAAAATATTTTAGAATATTATGATAAATTATTACTATAACTGTGTTTGTTGTGGTATAATAACTTTCTATGAGGTTGTCATATGTGTTTGTCTTAATAATTTACTAAATTTTATTTATTTATTATTAATTTTTAATCTATTTATTATATTATAGTTTTAATATAATAAATATATTAGTTTTAGAATGTAAGTGTTTGAATATTATAACATACGTACAAATTCAAAAGCATCATTTTTCAACAATTAAACCAAAAGGAAAAAAAGAAGGAAAATAAAGACATATGGCAATAGTTAAGCGGACCTTTATGCTGCTGACCGCATAGCCTTCTCCTAACATATTTTAGGTGTTTTATAGTTTGCTTTGCACCGTTTTTAAAAACTAAAACATTATTTTCTTCTACAGTGTTGCATTTCTTCTGCAAACTTTTTCCTCTACCTCCAATAAATAGAAACATGATAAGCCTATAAGTATATACTTAATTACCTATCATCTAGTAAGCCAATATATATGGGAAAATACAAGAAAAAGGGCTACACGACAATATTACACATTAATGTCCAATGTTAGTTTTAATTTTCATACTATTGTTTTGGATGTTCTTAATTATACGACAATATTGTCAGATTAAGGAATCAAATATATATTTTTCATCTTCTGCACAAGATCTTTCATTTGTTTTAGTTAGTTTTTCATTATTCTTAAATTATTGTCACACATCTACCGTTTATATGTCACTATTAATTGAGTTTTTCTTCAGTGATTTATTTACCGTCTTTTTATTGTTTATTTGATATTTCAAGATCATGATTACAATAAAATACTAAATATATTTTATTTATTATTTATATTCTGTTTGAATATTAATTATTTATAAAATAAAATTTGGTCATATAAATAATGTGGTTTCAATTGAATTAGTAAATTTGATTTGCAAAACTACGATAGTATAATATGGTCTAAATATATAAATCTTGCAAATTTCAAAAATAAAGGGCTTGCACATATCACTTTTGTTGATATGTTTTTATGTTCAATTATTTCACAGTTCACATTATTAGTATTCTTTAATACTATATAAAATATTATTATTAGCATACTTGTTTCAGCACATTGCTTTGAGTTTAAATGAATTAAATTAAATTAAATTAATGTTCAAACCAAAAAATATCATTTTTGTTAGAATACAATTTTTCTGGACATTCCTCTATTGTTTTGCCTTCAAATTCCCTTTTATATGAATATGTGCAATTCTATTCTCTATCTCATATAAAAAAAGTTTAAATTTGTTTTACGTCTAAAGACTTTAGTTTATTTTATTTATAATTTAAAATTGCCCAGCGTGAAAAAATTGCCCAGCGTGTTCATTAAGTGGTAAATGAATATGATGAGTTTG
>NC_021165.2:32121344-32150846 GCF_000331145.2 Cicer arietinum | reverse complement strand
ATATATATATATATATATATATATATATATATATATATATATATTATATTTAGTATTTTATAATTATATTTGGTTTTTTTATTTATTTATATATTTTTAGAGTATATTATAAATAGTAAATAGTTTATTTATCTACTCTTTTAATAATTTATTTGTATTTGGTTGTGGTGTTGCTCTATTACCTTTGTAAATTATTAAAGACGATGGTTAACGAAGACACAACGCATTAAATAAGCAGATTGGATTCGTTGGAAGAAATATTCAATCGAGATAAGGGGTGAGAGGAATATCGATTTTATGAGTATAATATGATGTGAGATGAACAGGAATGCTGTAATTTTCCAGATATTCATTCGACGCTTACCACGTATGGTCGAGTCCTATTGAGCAATAATAATAATTAATTAAGATCATACGAATGGTAACAATGAGGACTAAAATATGACTAAAAACTTGTAGAATTGTTGTAAATTAATTTATGTCAAGATTGCATAATGTTCGATTCTTGTGAAATTTTGTGCTAATTGTTATTGTATTGATAATGTGTATTTGAGTGTTGTTGTTTACTAGGATGGAATTATGAGTTTACTTGAATACAACGCTGGTTTGAGTTTCTATTTTATGATTGATAGAGCTAGATTGTTCATTGTGAGTGGTGTGGACCAAATGAGATTTGCTTGAAATTGACTGATATATATATATATAATGATGTAAACTCTTATGATTATTGTGCAATGATTGATATTTACGTTGAGGTAAATTTTGATGAATATTGTGAATTCAAACGGAGAGTTATCAAATTGTGATCATATAATAAGTATGAGCTAGAAGTTAGAAACTTTTGAAGGGAGTATTATTTTGTCACCATATAGGGAGGTCTGACAAGCGCACAGTCATTTCGGAGAAGTACAACTGAATAAGCATGATCGTGGAGGGCTACAGTCGAACTGTAAGGTAAGACTGATTGGCCTTGGAGGTATCTTTGGTGGGAAATTCTTAAGTGGATTAATGTATAATTCCCTAAGGTCGGGAGCTACCATGCGACATAAGAATACCCCGATCGTCACATATATGTGTCTCGGGTTGAGTTGAGGGGATGTATAAGGCATTGGTCATTCATGAATTGTCTGTCCACTCCTGTAATGGCAAGCCTCTTAACCAAGTACTTCAGAATATAAGGGTACCAAATAATAAAGAAGTGTAGAATATAGGACATGCATCACATTGCATCCTTGTGACTGTTCCATTGTGATTGATTTAGATAAACTTCGATATTATGTTATTGAAGATTTTGAATTCTATGCTATGATGTGATATTGTATCAATTTGATCCATTGCGTATTTTTCTCACTATTCTTATACTATTACATGATTTTGAAACTGACTCCCTTTGTTGTTTGTGTTTGACTGCCTTGACCTTGCACTTGTGAAATCACAATTATTACAGATTAGACAATTTGAAGTTCGAATTTGAGAGAAGTCTGCTCTGATATGTGATACCAAGAATGAGATTTATAAATTGTATTTTACTCGTTTAACTAGAAAACTTATTAATAGTAGTAATTTTTCGAATTAAATGAATAAATTATAGTTAAATCTAGTTTATTGAGATTGCACATTTTTATTTGAGAAATTAAGTTCAAAGTGTTCCATATGAACTTTAGGAAATGTGATATCTTAAATCACTTTTAAAAGTTTTTATTTCTTCGAAAAAAGTTTTATTTATCCTTTATGATTTTTTTTAAAAAGATCTAGTATAAAATATTATATATATATATATATATATATACTATTTTTGGATTTTGAGTGTCACAAGTGATATCTAATATCTTAGTGTGGTTCAGAAGTGATTCGAAGAGGAACAATGAGTAGCAAATGGTTGAATAGGTGAGAATTTGACAAAGGCTTAAAGGTGAACTTCGGATTGGAGACTTGAATGTTATAATTAAGTAGAAATTGAAAGTGTGGAGTACGAAGAATTATGATAATATAGGTTTCAATTTTTTGTTTAACATTGGTGAACACGAGGAGCATGTGAATAATTTGAATGGTTTAATTAGTAATTTTAAGAGGTTAGTTTTTAAGTCATTGATCCTTAATGAACTAGGATTGAGTAAGTAGTCAAGTGGTGTCTTTTGACTAATGTTTAAGGGAGTTGAGGTAAGTAAATTTTAAGTGCCGAATATTTAGGATTTGGAGGATCTAATTTTGATATTAATTCAATCATGAGATGTGCAACAAAAGATGTTTGTTAGGAACCTTTGTGGAATATTTCTTTAGAGTATTGGATCTTGGAAACAATTTAAATTAAATCTATTGAGTGAAATAGTCCTTTCTCTAAGGGGGTTGATTGGGTGATATATTGATTCGAGTTCTAGTCATTAGAATCAGGTTGGAGTATAATTCTTGACGATAATTCAAGTCAAAATTTTATTGGAGTACATAGTTCCAAGTATGAAAATGATGAAGTTGGAAATATTTTTGTGGCATCGCAACCAGATTGAAATCAATTGTGTACCTATGTATGTGGCTTGACATAGTTGTGACATTGGAGATATAGTGAATATAGGTATACTTACGAAGTGTTGAAATTATGTGTGAAGATAGTTGTTTTTGTCCTTTGTGAACTGTATTTGTACTTAGCGAATGTGCAAGACCCATAATTTTCGTAATTGTCGTAGCACTATTTTGGGTTTGTTTGTATTATTGTTTTATTAAAATATTTTGATAAAATAAAAATGATTTTACTTTCTATAGTTATATGAGGTTATTATACTATGATTTTATTTTCTATAGTTAAATGAGGTTATTATACTTCAGTGAAATTTTCATATAAAAGTTTGAAAGTAAAATTTTGTTGTTTTTGTAACAGTCAGTAAAACTTACATGTTTAATTTTCCGACAACTTCAGACTTCAATAAAAAATAAACAAGAAATTCTTATATTTATTTATCTAAGATTGGTGAGGTCAAATAATTTTTCGGTGGGAGGATAATTAATTTAACCAGTTAAATTAATATTTCATAGGATAAAAAATAAAAATACACTCGTTGTCAAAATTTGGGTGTTACTTTGTGGTGTCATAACACGATTGATCTTTGATCAGACTATGAGTTAGGGTGTTTTAAGTTGATCAATAGTTGGGTTTAGTGGGGGTCTTATGTAGTTAGTATTTGTTGTTCTTAGGTGAAACAATTTTTTCATAATTAGTTTTGATTGTTTCTTAATTGAAAATATTGTGTGGTATTGTATCTTATTGGTGGAATTCTTATTTGGGGAGAAACCTCTGAGAATTGGTGTATCTAAGAAGTCAAAACCGTTAAGGCGTGTATGTTGTATCTGACAACTTGGGAATGATGAATATTGATTGAAAAATGTCAGGATGATGAGGAGATGATTCAACAAAAGATTTTTTGGGAGGAATTTTTTATGGGTATTTTTGTGGAAGTTCTAGGATGGAGCTGGGTGGTAAAAGAAGAAAAAATGGTCAATAGGTGGACATATTAGTTGGAGAGTATACAACAAAGTTGCAATTTCTAGCTAAGTGCTTTAAGTTCCATTAGAATATCAGCAGATGTTAAGTGTGTTGACGATTGAGGGTCATTATGTACTAATATGTGGAAAATTATGGTAAAATCCTAGGTGGATCTAAAGGAGTTATAAGAGTGAGGGTGAATTGAAGTATTTACACATTAAGAACATCATGAAGATAACCATTAAGGAGTTGACAAATTCGAGAGGAGATTAGTCTTACTAGTTTAAAGAAATTTAACTGATAAAATCATTATGGTGACGACTACTTGATGATTAGTTATGAGACTGATCACCCCAATATTTTTTTCAATGGTAGACAATATCACAATGACTAGAATTGGTCAACATTGATGGGATGGTAATCCTATGTTGAAGGCTTACGAACATTGTATAAAAAAGACGAGCAATTCCATGGTATCGGAGGATGAGTTGTATAGTTGGTTAGCTTTCCATCTTAATAAGTAATTTGAGTCAGGAATCATTTGAGACGTTCCTAAGTGAAATGCGATTTTTGGATTAGATTATTTTAGGATGGTTAACGTTTCAGTAAGGGAATAGTTGAGGAAGCGGGGATTGATATTCAAACTACGTTGTTTTGACACATAACACAATAAGACTGAATTCCTAAATGGTGTTAGGCGTAAGACAAAATCTTGGGGAGATGATCCTAGAATTAAGAAATTTTGGAGTGAATAGAGACAAGATGGTACGTTTGGGGTGATTGGGAGAACAGAGACAAGATGGTACTTTTTTTGATGATTTAAAGAGGTTATGAACAAGTTTGTTCTTAGAAGTTAACATCTCAAATAAAGGAACATAGAAAGCTAAGAGGATGCTAAAAGCAATTTCCCATAGTAGCATAGTTAAGATGAATTCTTTTGTGACACTTTTAATAGAAGGTTTCTAATACTAAAGGAGTGTTGCAAATATGGTTTGGATAAATTTAATCGTTGTTAGTAAAGCATGCGTTAGAGTTAATTTTCAAGTAACACTTTTAGAGATAAAGATTTCTAGTGTATGGTTTTGTAAGGATGGTTGTGATGTCGTAAGCAATGGGAAACCCAAGGAAGGGAGAGTGCATCTCAAGTGTTGGGATGACGACATAGGGTATATGAGGTTGTGTAAGATGAGGAGTAAAGCTTTAAGGACCGCTAAGGTCCAATTTTATGGAGCATCAGGTATGGTTCTTCTAGAGTAAACGATTGATATAGTTTCTTAGATGTTACTTTGATTATGTGTTGGAAATAGTTGGAGTTCGAGAAGTGAAACTTTTATTCTCTATGGACTAGTGACTGAACTTGAGTTTAGGGATGATTTTCTTGAAATGAGAGAATGCATTGCTTGCATGTAATTTTGATGGAGTAAAGAACCTAAAGATTTGGAAAAGTATTCTTAAAAGAAATAGAAAACTAGAGTTATTGGATAAATTGTGGATGTATCGATTAGTGATATTCTAATTTTATTAAAGGACAAAAAATAAGAGAGTAGAATTTATATACTAAGTTATGTAACTGGAAGTTGTAATTGGGAAAAGTGAACTTTGATCATATCACCTTAAGGGAAGAAACCTATTACGGATTTCTACTTTTAAGATTTAGCGACAATGTCGTTATGGATGTAAGTACATTGTGTTCAGTGGTGAGAATAGTGAAGTATTTGGTTGATCAAAAGGAACTCTATAAGAGACAAATTAGATCAATGTATACCTTAACGATTATGTTTTAATTTGCAGTACCATGTCAAAAGGCAAATGTGGTGGTAGATGCTTTGAGTAGTGGGAGCATTCTTTCATCGTGATCATTAATAACTGGACGATTAGAGTATGAGATATGTTTGATACTTACAGTGGGATTTAGAGGTTGCCCTCCTCCTTCTAAAACTATGTCATTTATGAACTGTGCCCCTCTAAAAGTAGGCATAATAGGAGAGAAGCCTACCTACCCACATTAATATCATTGTTTTATTCCCAGTTAAACCACAACCTACTTACATGACTATTATGGATAAATGTCATGCAAATAGAACTTTGAGCATTGGAGGCTAATTACACTTGGGAATTGTCCCATTCTATAAGATCAAGAGACGTGAAAATGGGTCTATTGAAAAACTCAAACCAAGATTAGTTGCTAATAGGTACAATCAAAATTGAATGAGTTGATGTTTTTTGAGACCTTCTCTCTAATGGCCAAAATGACTACAATTAGAACAGTTTTGGCTATAACCTCTATCAATGATTGAATTGTTCACCAATTGGAAGTGATTAATGCCTTTTTGCATGGATATTTATATATAAGATGTGTATATGTCCATTCTTCAAGGTTACAATGTGCCTTCAATAATTAAGTTTGCTAACTTGTTATGCCCTTATATGGCTTGAAACAAGCTAACCGAAAATGATATGATAAATTGTCTTTGTTCTTTCAACTTGGTGGTTATGCTTAAGCTTCTTATGACATTACAATCTTCAGTAAATACATTACTACTTCTTTCATTGTCCTCTTAGGGTCCGTTTGGTTGGAGTTAAATGGAGGGAGTGAAGAGGAGAAAATATTTTTAAATTTATGCGTTTGGTTCAATTTTTAGAAAGGGGTGGGAAGGGATTAAAACCCCACTTAGAGCCACTTTTTGCTTCCTCCCAAATTGCAGGGATTTCGAGGGGAAGCAAAGTGACTAAAAACATTTAAAAATCATTCAAAATCTCTAACTCTCCTTGAACCAAACATTTTTCGGTTTCCTATCCATCCCTCCTCTTCTCTCGAATCTATTAAAACCCATCTCCTCCCTTCCATGGAACCAAACAAACCCTTAGTGTATGTAGATGACATTATTTTAGCGAAAAATTTCATTGCTCACATTAATGCATTAAGAAGGACATGGACCATGCTTTTGACATCAAGAATCTAGGCATTTTGAAGTTCATCTTGGGTATTGAGGCTACACATTCATAAGGAAAATATGTGTCAAAGGAAATATTGTCTTGATTTGCCTAGCACAGTAGGTCTTTTGGGATGCAAGTATGGTAGCACTCATATGGATCTCAACATAAGATTGAAATAAATGATGGTCTTTCATATGTTGACACAACAAGGTATAGAAGTTTGGTTGGCAAACTCTTGCATTTTTTGACATTTTCTATCTTATGCATCAACTAAGTCAGTTCCTTGGCATGCCCACACACCACAGGGCAGCCCTTAGACTACTTCAATACTTGAAAGGTGCTCCTAGAAAATATATTTTCTTACTTACATCACCTTCTCTTCATTTGTTTGGTTTAATCACGAAGATTAGGTTAACTATCATTACACCATATGTTCCATTTATGGAAATTGCTTTTTCTTGATGAAATCCATGATAAAGTGAAAGTAGAGCTGTCAAAATGGGTCAGCCAGCTAAAACACAGAGGTTGGGCCTAATAATTTCAATATGAATTTTTCCAGGGTTTTTTAGCCCGGTCCGAATAAATCTGTAACCCACTCGAGTTAGTATGTATAGGTATTGGGTTGCCTGCAACCCGCATAACCAATTTAAAAAACATAAAAATAGTAAAATTGGCCCACATAGAACAAAAAATTGTTCAAAAGAGATCTAACTCACTTAGTTGGTTATATATATTATCTTTTGTGATAGAACATTATCTTTAGTTGGTTATATATTGATGACTTTTCATCATATGCATATTTTTCATTGTTTTTAGTCTTATTTATCTTTTATTCATTAGTTAATTTAAAGAGTTATTTGATATATTTTGTTAATTTTATTTATTTGCTTTAATGAAATGTTTATGTTCTTATTTTCTTGATTAAGTAGAGATTTTTCAGAGTTTTGTGTTGTTACTTTGTTTTAATGCAGTGCTGACTTTTGGTGATAAATCAACATGATCTATGTGGAGTATTTCAGCCATATATGGAGTTTTAGAAGTTCAATTGGAGTCAAACCAAATGCAAATGAAAGCTATGATCCATAGCTACAACTTTCAGGAAGACACCAGAATAAAATTCGAACTCAAAAGAGGTGAAAAATTCACTAAACTCTAGACGTAAGATGTTGTGCGCTTGAAGCGCGCCTGAAGCGCATTTCGCGCTAAAGCCACTGTCAATTCGTGCTTGAAGCGCGCCTAAAGCGCATGTCGCGCTGAAGCCACTGCCAATACGCACGTGACGCACAGAAAAACACATTAAAACTCATTTTTCTCACTTTTTAGGGATCTTTTTTTACTATTGGGAAGTTTGGAGACTTGTGCTCTAGCATAGAAACTCAAAGACGAACGTTTCTAACACCATTGGAGCAGTTTTATCAAAAATCATTCATGAATCTTTCTTATAAGTCTTCTCTAATCTCTACATTTGCTATCTCTGTCATGAATAACTAAACCCTATTTGTTAGGAATGAGTGTAACAAGATGAAACCCTTATTTTTTTTTTTAATTTGATTTCTAGTTATAGGTTTGAGTTTATTGAATTATTTTTCTCATCTATGTGCTTAATGCTTTTTATTGCTTGATCAACATTAAAATGTTCTACGATTCTTATTTTGAAACGGAAGTGGACTTTACGAATGCTTGAGATGAGAAATTCATGAATTTGTAGTCTAGTGATAGATGCAGGTCATGAAACCAATTAAATTAATTGCAGAGACAATAGTTTAAAAAAGAGAATTCATGTACGGTAATGTTTTATTCTAATCTTAAATCTACTAAGGAATTACGGGTTACTTTGGAGTTAAAAGTTCTTTCACTAAGACATTAGGGCAAGAATAATAAAGAGAATTCAGTAATAATTCAATAAAGGAATTCCATAACTAGGACCAAATTAGACACCAAAGTTGGATTCGAAGTGAAACTCATCTCTGACATTTTTCTAATTATAAAGGATCAATTTTATTACTATTGTTAATTTTAAATATTATTTCAATCAATTTGAGAACTTTTTATTCAATATTAGTAATTAAATATAATTCAATTGTAAAACGCAATCATTGAGTTCGACACTCGGTACTACCGTTTTATTATTACTTGCAACAATTCAGTACACTTGTTGAAACACTATCACATATTTTTAACAATCAATTTCTTTATTTTGTAGAATACAACAATTACATTGATACAAATCAAAATGATCTAAGTGGACAATCCTCCAACACTTTAGAAAATATGAACATTACTCAAGAAGTCTACAAAGACTTCTTTCAGAGTCACATTAGAACTATATAACACTTTATTTGAATTTGGTTTGAGTATGCGTTATGTTAGACAAATCTAAATTCATTTGTAATATGCTAGATAATATCTCTAAGTTATTTTGGACAATTTGAACTTATTTTAATTTGTCTGTTGTTTGGATAATGTGTTGTTTTGAAAACTTTGAATTGAGTTTGTGTTAATTATAAAATCCAAACTTGGTTTTTGTATAAAGAGTAAACTATAATTTTTTTTTTTTAAAATGGGTATTCAAATTGATTCATACTTAATGCATAAGTAGTATTCCATAATTTTTTTTAAATGGGTATCAAAGAAAATTTTCAAATTAAAAGAGTGACAGAGAAATTAAAAATATAATTAGTAAAAATAATATTATAAAAAATATGCAGATTACCTGCTCAGTCCATCTAGAGCCGAGCTCAGATAGTATTTTATCAGCCAATATTAAAACAGAGTTTTTTTATCCGATCAGAAGAAGGCCGCAACCTGTTAGAGCCGACGCTAAATGTGTCGACCCTACATATGAGATACAATGGTCACATATCTACTCATGGATTTGCAAGTGACTAGTACAAGGATGTTTGTGTTCTATTATGATCAAAATAGTTCCCTTCACATAGCTTCTAATCATATTTTCCATGAAAGAACAATACCCCTTACCATTGACAATCATGTTATGAGGGGGAAACTTCAATTTGGGTTTATGAAATTGCTACATATATCCATTCAAGAACATATTGAAGCATCTTCACCAAGTCTGTGCAACCTGGTTGTTTTGCTCAGTTATAAGGCAAGCTTGGTGCAGTTGAAATTTGACTTATTCAATTGCAATAGTGCAATTGGGATAGTTAAGTAGTTAATTATTAATTACTTGAATCAATGAACTAGTTGTGCAGTTAATTGTTTTGTTAGTTACTAGTTAGTTAAAGGGCATACATCTACAAATGTAAAGCTCTTGCATAGTACACACAATCACACAAATTCATTCATCTTTTTGCAAGTTGATTCTATTATTTTCCTCGTATGGAGGTTTATCTTCTTCCACATAAACACTTCTAATAACCTTCACAGTGTCACTTGAATTTATCAAACTCTTTTCAAGAGCAAAATTTTCGTCTAAGATGGATTGTTTAGGACTAGGATTGGGACAACACTTGCTGATGTCAAAAGAAGTTGAATTCAACTAAAAGTGTTTTCAGTTTTTAACATACTTTTCATTGTAGCTTCAAAAAGTATTTTCTATTACAACATGCGACATGAAATCCACAAAAAAACATTTTCTGTTTTCAACAATTCATAACATGAAATTGTCTTAAACAGAAATTTTAATGTTACTAGTCTTTATATCATTCAAAAACCAAAAAACAGAATTTTGCTCCACCAATCATAACATGTTCGAACTTCCAAAACTGGAATATTTGACTCCATTATAGTATCCTACCAAAATCCTTTTTATTTGTTATACGAAAATCCTTTTTATTTGTTATCACTGAACTTTGAGAAAGCCGTATCCATGAGGTAGAGATTTACAAGGAAAAATAGAAAGTAATAGAAACAAATTTCATTATTTTAGAATGACAACATACTTGTAAATGCAATTGTTGAATTTTTTTTTTAAATCAAGTTTTTTTATTTATTTTAATTTCTATTAACATATTAATTTTTGTTTACTTTTTATTTATGTAAATAATTTTGTTATATTTTATGTTCATACTATACGGCAGTCATCCATTAAATGTTGACACGACATATAAGTGTCACTACCAATGTGTCTATAGATGACATGGAAATGTCACGTGACAGTGATTTTAAAGGGATTAAAAGCAAAAATTATTTAAAGACACTACAATTAATTTTTTTTTATTTTTTAGTAATTAAACATATATTTAAATTATAATTTTGACAATAATCAATTAATATATTTTAATATCAAATTGATTGAGATATCAAATAAACTTGAGTTGTAATTCAAATTTAAAATTAGTTTTCCATTTGATTTATAAATTTTAATTATTATATATACTCATTCTAATTTTAAATATAAGATAAAGTAATTCAACAAAAATAAATATATCTAATTTAAATTTTGGACAAAATATATTAACTTTTGTTAAGTTATCTTCTTCTTATATTTAAAACAAGAGAGAGTATTTTAAATTGTATATTAGTAAGTAGTTTCAAGCCATATATTTTTATAAACAAACAATTTGTTGACCCGCATTTGCATCTACACGAAGCTTCACCATAATCTACCCATGTACAATCAACCCAACAATAGCGAGAACTATGTCAACCACACACAATCTATACAAGACATCAAGTTTCTCGGTGTTGACATCTAATTTTATTCGTTATTTTATAATTTTTAATAAATATATAAATAATAATAATAATAATAATAATAATAATAACTAATAATGATGAAAATAATAATAAAAATAAATTGTTAGATTTTTAGAAAATCATGGATTGTGTTTGGTTTCTATTTGACTTTGATTCCTTTTCAGAAACTTTTACTATTTTCTAATTAAAAAAATAAATAAAAAAAACAAACGTATTTAATTGAATTGAAATTATAGTAATAAAAATTATTATAATGGTCATCATTTGAATGAAAAGAAACCGTAAAGAAATAAATCAATGGTATTAAAAATCAATGGTGGTCAATTGAATAGAAAAGAAATCGAAGAAATGAATCAATGATAATAAGAATCAGTATAATTGTGGTCAATTAAATGAAAAAAAACCGAAAAAAACAGATTAATGGTAATTGATTGGCAATTATTCTCTTGTTTTTTGTAATCTACACCCAAAACTCTATAAATAGTCTA
Organism: Cicer arietinum; assembly: GCF_000331145.2. Classification (NCBI taxonomy): domain Eukaryota; kingdom Viridiplantae; phylum Streptophyta; class Magnoliopsida; order Fabales; family Fabaceae; genus Cicer; species Cicer arietinum. Next base: position 32,139,284 of record NC_021165.2, on the reverse strand, counting down.
CCACAAGAGGGCAATAGGGAGAATTGGAGAGCACAATTGGGGGGACAAGAGGGAACACAATTGAGAGCACAAAAACATAAAAGAGAAGAGAGAGTAATAGAGAGAAAAGAGAGAAGAAAGATTGGAACGAACTAGTAAAAAGTCTTTCTAGTGCGGTAAACACTTATTTTTTTTTTCTTCTTGTCTATTTTTTTTTACATTATTATTGTTATCGAGTTTTTTTACTATTCTATGCACGTATGATGTAAACAATAATTTTTTTGGTTTCACAAGAAATTTTGGAATCAACCAATAAGAATCAATTTGATTGTTGTATAATCGTTTATTTCTTTATCAAATTTGTGATCTCTCATCTTTATTGTGTTTTATTTCTTGTGCATTATATCTTAAGTTTGATTATTATTATTGCCATCGGTCCGCGCCACATATGCGTCGCCGACTCGCGGATCTGCTCTTGAATTTTTATCCTTTATAGTTTATAAAAATAAAAAAGTAGAATAAATGTTTTCTCTAAAATAAAACAGTACACAAATCAGTATACAACACATCACTATTATTATTATTATTATTATTATTATTATTATTATTATTATTATTATTATTATTATTATTATTATCATTATTACTATTATTATCACCGTTATGTTGTTAATTTATTTTGATATATATAAAGTAAAATTAATAATAAAATCGATCAACACATAAATATTTTCTACCCAAGAACTACGTGAGTTTTGATTTCCCTATCGCACCTATGGATACGTAGAAGCAAGGTTTTTCCCTTGTCAAACCAAATTAATAGAAATAACATTTTTTCTTCTTTTATTAATGTAAATAATTTCTTTTTCTTTTTTTTGTTATTATTCTTTTTGGGGTAAAAATAAATAAATAAATAGTATATAATTAACTATAGGGTAACCGTTTTAACGGACGTTGTAGGGTGGTAATACTTTCCCTATTCGTAATTGACTCCCGAATCCGAATTTTTTGGTTCCAAAATCATTATTTTAGGTTATATCCAATTTTTCCTTTAATAAAAATAAAATTAGTGGCGACTCCTTTTTCGCGGACAAACCGGACGCGACAATATAAGTATAGTAACTTAAGTCTATATGACATAACATATTGTCACATAAGAGATGAATAAAGATTTTCAAAATTTTATACCCTACTCGTAATCGACTCTCTAATCCGAATTTTTTAGTTCAAAAATCATTATTTTAAGTTTTATCTAATTTTTCCTTTATTAAAAATAAAATTGATGGCGATTCCTTTTTCGCGGACAAACCGGACGCGACACTCAGTCAATCATATTCCTATGTATACACACGACAATCTTCATATGAGTTCACAATAAGGGAACAACTTGATTTTGACCAAAATCTACAAGGCAGTCTTTGACAAATTCTATAATTTATTTGGAGCTAATTATAAAACTTGGAAATTGGTTGTTGATGTGTTTGGTATCCCTTTTAAATTTTATATACTACACTCAAACAACAATATGTTTCTAACACTCATATATGCGAGGAGTCAACTTAGTGATGGATCTTGCACAGAATATTGAGGGGAGCGACAAATATTAATTTAAATATTATAATTAAAAAATTTAAAAGTCATATAGTTATATCAAAGATTCAACATAACATCAACACAACATAAAGATATAATGTAAGAAAATAGACATTTACATCAAATTAAAATTGTGTTATTCGTTCTTCTAAAGCTTTGCATTCATCGATAATTAAATTAGAATTAAAGCTTTCAACTATTTCTTTTTCAATATAAAGTATCATATTGTCAACAATATGTAGTAGCCGTAGAAATCGAAAGAGTTAAAATAAGATAGATTAGTTGATCAATCAAATAATATATATATCTTTTCTGTTTTTTAGAGCTTCACACAATTCAAAGATATTACAATTAACAAATAGTATCATATTATATCAACAGTTAACTTAAAAGTTTGTTATAGTTTGTTAATAGATTGTTAATATATAGTAGTTGGGTTGCTAATTAACTCGTTGTATTAATTTTATTATATTTTATCAGTTAAATGTCTATCATATTTTTCATTTATCTCTTCAATCGCGTAATTTCTAATATGATATTAGCGACTTGATTATGATTTAAGAACCACTGAATAATCTCCTTTACATTTTGATAAAGATAAGAATAAGATTGTTGTTGACAAAAACCATTAATATTTATTTTTTATTCTATTTATAGAGAAAAAATACTTTAAGTAGAAGAGAAAAAGAGTAAGAACCTAAAAACTATAAGAAGGAGATTGAGATAGTATGAGGATCATGTCCAAGAAGATGTTGGCGGTTGGCAGTTGGCCGCTACGACTGAGAGAGAGAGTCCAAGAGAAGAGAGATCAATTTGAGCAGAGAAGTGGGAGAAGAGAGGAAAAGAGGCAGAGAGGAGAGAGATAATGTCAGATTCTCAAAACTCTATAGGTTTGGAGATATTTTAATAATTTATTACTATTATTTTAATAATCTATCATCATTATTTATTTAAATAATAAAAATACAGAGATACCATGACCCCTATCCACTCTCGAAAAGATTTACAACTTCAAATTTCTACCGACATTGCTCCCTCAACGCACTAAGACCCAAACATTACTAATGAAGATAAGAAAGAACCAAAACAAATCTGACTCGATGCATAGACGTTTCCAAACTATTCTACGTAATCAACGACCACCTTAAAGTTGAAGTAAGGGATACTTAGGAGAACATTGATAATTTGTATTTTTTTATAATTATTTTAATGTATTAATTTAGATTATTAATAAATAATTTCTTTTTTTATTATTCATATTAATATTAAATTATAAAAAAAAAATGTCGCATAGTTTGAATGCAACCTACTACTAAAATTAAAAATAATAATAATAATAATAATAATAATAATAATAATTCACTATGTGATCTCATAATTTATGTAAAAAGTAAAGTAAATTAATTACTAATTTGAAAAAGAATAAATTGAATTTTTTTAATAAATAAATATATTAGTATATTTGAAATAAAAGGGACAAAATTGTCTCAAAATAAATGTCATTCACAATTTTCAATTCAACTTTAATTATTTTTTTCATATTATTCTTTAATGATTATTATATATGCAATTTCCAAAACATGATTATACTTTGCATTGATAATAGTAAAAAATTAATTAATAGTTAAAATTAGTATGTCAAAATTTTAAACGACATTCATTGTGAGACAAATGAAGTAGTATTATTTAAAGTTATGTTTGACAAATATAATAAATGCATCTAGTAAATTAAAAATATACTTATATTTAAGGACAAACTTTTCTGTCAATTAGTGCTTATGATTAATGATTGAGGTTGTATTTTTTATGCCAAATTGCATTTTTGTTCTATTAAATTATTTTTAGCTTTCATTGTGATTCTTTAAGTTTTATTTGTTTAATTTTGGTTTTTGATTCGTCAAATTATTTTTATTTTATTTTAGTCTCTTGAGTTATAACTATTAAACTTTGTGATCTCTTAAGTTACAAAATAATACATTTTAATCCTTTTTAATAGTGTTTAATATTGTAATTTTAAGGAATTAAATTATCAAATTTTTATAACTTAATGAGATCAAAATGCTTCATGTTTATGTTTATAAATTAAGTGACTAAAAACAAAAATGCTTCATGTTTATGTTTATAACAATGGTCAAATATTTAATTATAATTTTAGAGATCAAAAACAAAAATTAAATAAAAAAAATTTAAAAATAAAATATAAAAATAACTTAAGAGATAAAAATAAAATTTAGTATATTTTTTATCAACCAATGCAATACAAGTTCCGATGCACATTAATGCAAAGCTACAAGAGAGCAAACCGAAAGATCCATTATAAAGCAACTAATGTGCACTTGCTTATCAAATTACTGTAAGTGGAAGGGCATTGCACTATAGAACCATCCCTAGGAAAAACAAAGGAGCACTTCTAGTCTTAAGATTTGAAAGGAATCCAATGCCTCATTTTCCTAAGACCACCCTCAATGCCATTAGGATGGTTACGCGATTGGTATTTTTACTGCTCCGAATTCAAATGTAATAGGAAAAATATATCAATTTTTTTTTGTTGGTCTTAATCATAGTTGATATTCTAAACTCTAGTTGGAGTGAAGTAAACCGTATATATAAAATCTAACCAATTTTATAATATTTCAATTTCAATCAAATTATCGTACAATTTTTTATATTAAAATATCGTTCAATAATCCACTTTTCAAAATTTAATTAAAATAAATTATAGTTTGGAAGAGTCAATTATTGTTTTGATTTTATCAGAATAATTAAAAGAGGCTGTGACAATTATTTATAATTTATGTCTAACTAGCGACCTTTGTAACAAAATATGATTTAAAAAAAAACATCTATATAATCCAAATTTAAACTAAGTAGATCTAGTCGGTGAAGTATTGTGTCCTACGTCTTGGTGTTTATTAATAATGAATTAGTGACTTATAATATTTTGGATGATTGATAAGGTGTTTTCCTGCTTCTATCTATATACCTTAGTGAAGTAAGGAAATTAAAGTTAACTAATTTTGTCTAATGGTGGTTATGAAATTAATCCATTTCTCTATCGTGTAGAGATCCTCTCACTAGGATAGCACTCTACTACATAGGTAATGTCACATTAGAGGTCTAAAGTAATTTTGTTGAGTAAGTAAGAGATTGGCTGGGATAGTAGCAATGTGACCGAGATGGTAGGAGAGTGTGGCCGAGTTAGAAAAATGGGTGGTCGAGTTGATAGTAGGTGTGGCCAAGTTAAAAGATTGTCACCCGAGTATGGGTCGAGGTAGATAAATATTTTGTGATGGTCCATATATATATAAACACACATATATGATTTTGCTCAATAACACTGTTCAATATAAATATAAGGTTAATTTTACTCTCGACCACCTTGATAGGTGGTCCATTATAGGTCGGTATTTAAAATTTATTTGGAACTTATACAACAATTGATTATATTTTTTGAAATTATAAATTAATAATATTATTGATCTTTACAACAAAGACAATCATTCTATAATATAAATAAAAGAAAAATATTAATACTAATTAAGTTTCTGATTTAATTGTAAAGAAGTGAAAAGTAACTAACTTATACTTCCAGATAACATTTTGATACACTTTTTATAACATTTTTCACTTTATGTGTGCTAGACCTAATAATATATTTATACCATGTTTTCATATCTTGGGTTTAAAATTGGATTTTAGATAAAATCTTAATTAATTTTCAGCTTTTACCACATCTTGACCCCTACTTCTTCAACAAGCTATACATTTTTTTTTATTTCAGTTATCTTGGTGGCGTTGGAAAGCTATGAAGCATCTACAAGATTTAGTCATGTAATTAGTTATTACTAGACTGATTAACATCTTTTAGGCTCTTCTCTAGACTTAGTCATGTAATTAGTTATTATTAGGCTGATTAACATCTTTTAGGCTCTTCTCTAGGTAAAATCCACTTATTAACTTAGGAAGATAATATAAATATGATTCAAATAGTACCAGAAAATTCTAGAACAACACTTGTGTTGTTTTATGACTTTTTCTTTTGATATTGAATCATTATTTTCATCTTGAATTTCTTTTGGTAAAGTCCTTTCACAGAGTATTAAGACGTTTGATTAATCTACTGATTAGGCAATTTTGGTAAGAATTAGGGATGATAATACAACTCATACCTACAGATATCCATTGGAGTCCATAGTAATTTGATATCCAGCTCGCACCCGCACCCGAACCCGCTCTGCTAGTATATTATTGTCATTTTTAAATTTTATATACATGTATATATTTAATATTTTTTCAATATTAAAAATTATAATCATCTCTCTAGAGAAAATATGACTTTAATATTTTTTTATTGTATAATAATAATGATATTGTTATATTAATTATAATAAATTTAAATTTATTATATTATATTATATATATGAATAGGTGTGGGTGCGAAGAAACCTGAACTTCGTCACAGATGGGGATAATGACTTAAATTTCACACCCAACAAAAACAGTGCGGGTGCGAGTTTTCTCCATACCGTCCTGTTGCTATGCCTAATAAAAACGAGCATGGAGGAGGTAAAATCTATCCCCGTCCTGTTACTATGCTTAATAAGAATCTTGAGGTTTCTTTTGGCAATTTTTTAATAAAGAAAAAAATAAAAACAACTTATAATGAAGAAAACTATGAACCGTAAAGATGACTTTTTCAGTTCTACTATATATTACAAAAAATACTACCATAAAATTCACTTATATAGTACACAACTTTTTCAAAAATATTTCTGTAAATTAACATCATGCACACTCGCCTTTTATTTGTAGTATGATTTTAAAATAAAATAAAAATATTATAAACTTACAGTTTATGTATTTAAATTTTTATAAATTTGAGCTTAACTTAAATATATTTTGAGTAAAAAAATCGGTGAATAGTTTTTTTAAACAATTTCTAAATAAAGGAATGTATTTTTTATAAAATAGTTGTGTTATTATATAATTATAAACTATAAGTAGTGAACCATTAAAGAATTTAAAATGGAATTAGAGGGACTAAAGAGCATTCTAAGTTCAAATTTTTTAGTAGTTCAATTTGTAGTAAGGGTAATTTTGTCAATAAAAAAATATATAAATTCACACTACCATTCCTCCACATAGCTAGACCAATGGGATTGCATACAAGGAAACTACCCACTTCCCTTGACCACTAGAGACTAGAGTATTAGATGAAAAAGAGAGAAAATTAAAATCAAAATAGGCAGAAAGAAAATAGGTTTTATCGTGGAGAAGAAAATAAAAAGGGATTTGAAGACATTAAAAATCAATTGTGAAAGGAGTTGGAGTCTTAATCATGAATGAAGATTTAAAATAGAGATTGAAGCATCTTCGAGTAACCTTCCCATTATTGAAGAACCATGATAACATATTAGAAAAACCTTTTTTAAATATGCTTAGACATTTTGATTGCATGTTGTTAAGAAATATTCATGATTTGCATATTTGAATATTGTGATAATCATTTTTGATTAAGTATTATTGATTATTAAGAATGCATGTTAGGTGTTCGTGTTAATAACTATTTAGAGTTTTTGTTTTATTGTGATTGTTGAGTGTTGTGATTGAGTTGATGATATGATTATTGTTTAAAGTATTGGTAATTAATTGGTTTTTATATTGCATTTTGAATGTATTTTATTTATTTGGAGCTTATTTCTATCGCACTAGAAACTAGATTTATTTTTTTTCGAAATAGGCACTAATTTACTAATTTGCATTCAGAATCGATAGAGAAACTTGAATTACAAGTTGGAAAATATCTATTGTTACGATTTGGTATCTATATACTTTATTTTATGAAAATGTATAAATTGAATGTCCACTACGCAGAATAAAAATTATATTTACAAAGCAGACATATTAAGCTTTCTAAAAAGTTTTCATTTATTCAAATCGAACTGATATTGTAATTATATTATCAAAGTTGAAGTATATTCTAGAGAAAGAGATTATAATATATAACTGAGTTAAAATGGGTGTAATAGAAGAATCGGTTTTGATGACACCAATTGGTTTTAAGAGACTACTATTAGTCATTTGTCACTAAGTTTATATTGATTTTACAAATTTTCATGATTTTATGAAGTAAATTGTTCTGTTTTACAATTTACTTTGAACTAGTTAGTTTGAGATATTGTCTCAACCTAAAATTTTGAGTGTTTATCGAATTCAATGAAATAGTCACCAAAATTTATTTAAAATAGGAAAAATATTGAGAAACCCTTAAAAATAAAAAATAAATAGTCTTTGAAGTCAAATTTTGAGTTCATAGTCGATTATGCGTAAGAGGAATGTATTAGCACTTTACGACATCCGTTAAAATATGGTTACCTATAATTAATTGTGCAAAAATTAATGTTAACTTATATAAATTTATTTCTCCTTTTTGTTTAAATACAAATATAATATTTTTTTACAATAATCTAGATATAAAAGTATACGTAAAATATAAAGAAAAAATTATTATTATGCTTGACAAGAGTGCAATATTGCTCCTACATATCTCCCAATACAAAGGAGAAATCAAAGCTACGTAGTTCTTGTGTAGAAAATACGGATGTATTGATTATTTTTTTAAAGAAATTTGTTTTGTTGTTGATAAATAAAGTTACTTGAATAAAATAAAATAAGTTTATTTAATTTGAATAATTAATTTAAAATACAAATTTTAAGACTACTTAGTTGTACAACTCGTGTCTCGAATATTCAAGGATTAAAAAGATATATGATCTAGTTAATTTAATCCGTTTAAAAATAATTTTATTATTTTTGTTATAAAAATGAGCTTTAAAACCCCAAATTGTACCGCTTGTGTTATAACCACTCAAATATTCAGAAGATGTCACATCTAATTAATTATTTTAAAATAATTTTATATAATTATTATTTTATTAAAAATAAAAACGAGTATTATAACTATCATGATATAACAATTTAAGTTCATGCATAACTTGAAGCAAGATTTTATTTGATTTTTATTTAAATTTAATGATTTAATAAAAATCAAATGCAAGTTGTCTCTGCTTTGTGTAAAAAAAACTGAAACCTAACCCCTATTGTTGTCTACATGATAGAGACGTGTTTGTGAGAGACGTGGATCTGTGTATAACAACGAATAAGAAGACAACGGTAGTGTAACGGTGGTCGGTGATGGTTACTGATGGTAGCTGAATCGTGAAAGAACGATATTATCTGTTTTTTTTCTTTTTCTTTTAATTTTGAAATATACGGTTTTGAGAATGGAGTTGGGTTAATGTTTCTTCTCTACTCAACTTCATTCTTGTTCCATAATCTATCTTTTTTGTTCCTCACTTTTTATCAAGAAAAATCTTTCTTTTCCTTTATCTCTGTTTTTATTTTTCTATCAAATTTTTTACTCAGTCAAATTTTTTCTCCCCTAACTTTTGTCTAAATTTATAGACTAAAGTGATGAATGTGTGTATCCATGAGATAAAATTAAGATCTGATTTTTTTTATTGTTTTGCGGCAAACCTCAAGAAATATTAGATAATTAGAGGAAAAAGTGATTCATCTTTTTGATTGAGTGCATTATGAGTGAAGATTTTAGTCTTATCAGTAAAATGAGTAATCTAAAAAGAAGAAGAAGGGGGACTGAAGAGAAATAAAGAGTGTTGGACAAAATAATATATTTATTTATTTTTATTTGTGTACTAAGGGTAATGAAATAGGAATAAGGTAGATATATCCTCAAAATTAGGTCTGATTTTTATAAAATGGTGATTTTTTTGGATTTAATAATAATAATTGTGAAATGTTTATTAAACATATTATTACTTTTTTATGAATTATTTTCAATTGATTGGATAAAATTGAGATACTACATATATCTATATCTAGAGCTAGAAACTCGTTTTTGAATGAAGTTAGTTGGATTTGAAATAAGACATATAGTAATTTCATTATGTTAAATTTAATGATTTAACCAATTATTAAAATGGCTCAGTAGTATCGTATACACAACAATGATACCAATTATTAAAAAACCTAAACTTGAGTTATATATATATATATATATGAAAATTATGTACTTACAAACTTAATTATGTTTGATCTTACCAAAAGAGGTTACTCAAGTAGAGTGCATTGAATAAAATCAATGTAGTCTCCATGACTTGTTACGTAAAGTTTAATTTATTAGATTACTCATGTCTAGTGATTTAAATTATTTGAAATAATTGACGCTAGAGGTAGAAGTTGTTGAGATAAAATATCTCTCAAATGGTTTTAATGATAACAAAATTATTTAAAAGATTAGGATTGTGGTTAGTGACTAATATGTGCTTTTGAGTGTATTCATATAAGAAAACATGTTATTAAGCATTAAGACAAAAAGAAGAAAAATCTGATTCAAATATGGAGGACTGGAATTCGAGAGGATGACCTCGTAAGAGGATGAAGCTTCAAATCTGCAAAATACTCATCATCGCTAAAACAAATTGTTTTATTCATTAAGTAAAGGCAAAACAGTATTAAAGAATGAATAAATAAAGATTTTGAAATAAAGAAGTAAGATGGCAAAAGAACATGTACGAGGAAGGATTATACTAGGATGGGTCTCTGGTCAATATCTTCGAAAGCAACCCAACACCTTTGAAAGCAACATATCATATCATGTGCAAAGGCTAAAAGCAGACCTATATATCATTCTTGTATGATTGAAAACAATATAGAGTCTATCTTCATAAAGGCAACAACAAACAAGCTAAAAATAGAAGCCTTCACATGTCTTAAAGAAAAGAAAGAGAAAAAGACATCACGTGAAACTTTTACATGTCTTAAAGAAAGGAAAAAGAAAAAGACATCACATGTGGTCTTATATGTCTTAAAGAAAGGAAAAAGAAAAGGACATCACATGTGATCCTACATGTCTTAAAGAAAGAAAAAAGAAAAGGACAGCACATGTTCAAGTTCCTATGAATACTGAACCTCGTACAAGAGGATGAACTGCATTAATCTAAGGACAACTGGATAGCAATTTCGTAATTATAAGGAAAGATCTTGAACATTTTGATTGAAGTCTCCAACAGTCATAAAGCTTTTGCCACTTGAAAATATCATCTCAAAGTCTCTATAAAAGGCAGGGAGCTCTTGATTGTCAAATACAGAACAACATTGCATAAAAAGATCAAGTATCTCAAAGCTATCAAGAGCAATTAAATCAAAATATTTATGTATTAGTGGCGGAACTTAAAAAAATATTGGAAGGACAATAACATTAAATAACACATCAATATAAAAAAAATATTTATATATAAAGTGTAATTAAATCAAAATTGGACCAATATATTAGTATAATTGTTTTGAAAAAAATGTAGAAGTTAAATTTTTTATTTTGCATCGTCAGAAATAGTTTATATATATGATTTGGGATGGGTCACGTCCAGCACAAGATGTGTCACATGCTATGTAAGTGCTTATAAAGTGACAAATGGAGTATCAACTCTATGTAAGTGCATCTATAGTTTCAGAGGTGGAATTAGTGAAATTATATTGAACTATCATGATTTTATAAAAAACGTAAGATTTGTTTAGTAAAAATAGCATATAAATTAATTAATAGTGTATGAACTTAAAGTAGATTGCGGACAAGTTTGGTGATAGAGGATTATAAGTTATTTGGTTTAATTTAAATTGTTTAATAAAACTAATGGTTGAACTAATTAGTGAAAATATAAAATGGCATAAAAAAAATATTTTTAACCAAAAATTTAAATTCAAACAATGAAGATAAAAATAAAAGAAAAAATAACGTGTCCGGAAACTATAACACAAACGTTATTTCCAGTAATTTATAAAAAAAATACTATAAATTCCTGAAAAAGAATAGTGATCAAACAAAACTATTAGTTTAAACGTTATAAGTTATTTGGTATAAATTTGATTTTTTAAATAGATGCTTAAAATGTAGTAAGTTTAGTGACTCGTTTCACTAGAATAATGTAATTTCGTATTCCAAAACAAACTAAAAGTGAATTTGTGAAGCTAAGAATCTCAACATTTTTTTTAAATCATGGGGTACTGGGGTTGATTGTGAATTAGTTAAAAATTATAACGAAACATGTACTAGTAGGCTACCATCAATAATTTTGAAAAAACAGTAGTATTTGGTGTAAAAAAAATTAATGTTTAATTATAATTTTGATACTTCTATTTTTATTAATTCTTAAAATTGATTCTTTCATTTAAAAGTTTTATTCTTTATTTCAAATTTTTAAACTAAAAAATAATGATTTAATATATTTTAAATGATATATAATATGATTTTATGATATAGAACTATTAAATACATTAATTGCTCTTATATTATTAATTAAATTATAAAAATGAAAATTTTCAAAAATAAAAACTTAAATTTTTAAAGAATTTTAATGCAATTTCGTATTAATCATTTGATATAATCATTATATCGATTTTTTAATATCTTTTTTTACCAAAATATCAAACTCCACAAAAAAATAATACAAAAATGTCCTATTTTTTAAGACTAGTTGTTTATCGCAACATAGGGATGCGACGACCTGAAACAAAATAATTTCATCCTTAATAAAAGGTCGCATTACTGCGGATGCGACCATCTACTAGTATATATTTTTTTTTTCTTTTCATTTTATTAGTATTGTTAATTATTATTTAATAAATTATAAATAAATAAAATATTTAAAAATTCAAAATAATATTAATAAAATAAAATATATTAATAAATAACAATATTATTAATTTTAATAATAATAAGTAATAATAATAATAAAGTAAATTATATTAATAAAATAAAATTAATTAAATCAACAAACAAAACACATTAAATTAAAGAGAGAAAAATACCACAAATTAAAAAAAAAACATCAAATTCAAATTTTATTATTAGTATTTTCATTATTTTTTATTAATTATATCCGGGAAAAAAAAATTGGAGGAATTTGTTAAAATAACGTGCTAAAACAAATAGAAGAAAGTTGTTATAATATGGGGCCAAAATAAATAAAGTATCTCTAATATATTGCCCATAAAATAACAACGTATTTTCTTAACAACTCCCTCATATTTTTAGTCTGATCTAATAAACAAAAAAATTAAATAATAATAATTAAATATTGTTAATATAATTAAAAAATAATAATATTTATAAAAATATAAAAATTTAATAATAAAATCAAACAAAATATCAAAGTTAACGTGTTTAAGTAGATGCGTAAAAATAAATAACATGTTATATTATTTTGACAATTCAATCCTAATTTGCAATTAAATTAACACTTAATATTATTTTGTTAACAATTGAGTTATTGATTATTTAATAAATTAAAAAATCAAAATACTATTAATAAAATATAATAAAATAAAACACATTAAGTTAGAGAGAGTAAAAAAATGCAGATAAATAGATTTGTCAACACAAACCATGTGTTATATTATAACAACTTTTTTTTTTATTTAATAAATAAAAATTAATGAAAATAATAATAATAAACTTTAAATTTGACGTACTTTTTTTTTCAATTTATGTGTTTTGTTTATAATGAAAATATAATGTGTTTTGTTTATTCGATTTAATTAATTTAATTTTATTAATATAATTTACTTTGTTATTTTATTAAATTTGTTATCAAATTGCCCTACTTTTTGACACTAATGTATTTTATTTTATTTTATTGATAGTACTTTGATTTTTTAATTATTTTTAACTTATTTAAAAAATTAAAATACTATTAATAAAATAAAATATATTAAATTGAAGAAAAAAATTAGTTGACTAAATGTGTCAAAATACATAACGTGTCGCTAATATTTTGTCAATAAAATAACAACGTATTTTTTTAACTCCCTCCTATTTTTTATTCTGATATGATAAAGAAAAAGAATATAGTTAAGTAGATGTGCCAAAACAAATGATATGTTATATTGTAACAACTTCCTCTTATTTTTTTTGGATCTAATAAACAAAAATTAATAAAAATAATAATAATAAAATTTGAATTTGATATTTTTTTTATCAATTTGTGGTCTTTTTTTCTTTAATTAAATGTGTTTTATTTGTTGAATTTAATTAATTTTATTTTATTAATATAATTTACTTTATTATTATTATTTATTAATTATTTATAATTTATTAAATAATAATTAACAGTATTAATAAAATAGAATATATATATATATATATATATATATATATACTAGTAGATGGTCGAATCCCTAAATACGACCATCTATAAAATAAAAAATAAATTAATTTAGATGTGGTATCCACAAATTGCAATCAACAACTAAACTTAAAAAATAAAACATATATGTATTATATTGTAGAAATGTAGATGAAAATATATATATATATTAAAAAAAATCCATCGTTATTTTATTTTATTATTTTTTAATTAAAAAATTAGTATAAAAATTAAAACTATAAAATTGACGGAGTCAAACTGTTACCCCATGTGACACGTGATTACACACAGCACGTTCACCATCACTCACAACGCCACACATCCACAAAAGCATTGGACTCCTCAACTATCGATCTTAATGCGCCTGAATTAAAAGTAAACAATTTTTTTTCTCATTAAATTTTATTCTCAGTTTTACTTTTTTCACATTTACTGAAAAACATATAAATAAAATAGAAAATTATACTTTTTTAAATTATCTTTATCAGATATTAATATTTATTATTAAAGTTATAAATATACAGTGATAATATTATATTAAATATAATACAATTAATATTAATATTTAAAATTGAAATAATTTTATTTTTTAAATAATTCAATTATTTTGAAATATAAAAAGTAATAAATTTAATTTATTATACATATTTTCAAAAGGAAATGCTACACTTGTCATTGTCAAAGGAAAAAAGAAGAAAATATATTTTTGAAAATTGTACGTGCAATGTCTTAAAATGTTAAAAAGTATTCTTCTTTACATTAAATATTTATTTTCTTTTACTTTTTTGGTTCCCTAGTCCTAAGGGCATGACCCATTTTTTAAATGTGTTTTGAACATAAATATATTTTATTTGTCTTTTCATCTTTCTAGAACTATTATAATTAATAAATTGTATGTTTGAAAAAATAACAATAAATGCATGTAATGATAAACTGTGATGGATGTGTGATAGTGCTGTTGAATTAATGCAAATATAAAGTTCTTTGAAAATGTTTAATAAGCCAAGGCTTTCATACTTTGGGAACAACTCACGATATAAATAAATTATTTATTTATAAGTATTTTATTAATTGAATCTGTTTTTACTATCCTTTTAAAAAATTATTTTAAAAGTTGTAATATGTTTTGTGATTTTAATAGAGGTATATTAAAAATTAATTTCAATTTTTATTATAGTATGTTAAACAATTGTTTACATAAAAATCTAAAAAAAGTAAAAGGTGAATATTACAAGATAAAAGAGAGAAACAGAAAAAGAAGGGAAATTATGAATAATACATTTTCCATTATTTGCTGGAAATAGAAGGAAAAAACTTGACTAACTAACTTGGGTAACCAAACATAACTATCTATATACAAACTCAAATAAAATTATCTCTTCTAACAATAAACTTAATTAACTAATATCTCTACAAATTTGAAAGTATATGTCAATAACTTCTAGTTTGAAAAGAAGAAAATGGAATTGCTTTGGATCAAGAGTTTTGGTAAATAGATCGGCCAATAGATCAGGAGATGAAATAGGTAAAAGATGAAAAAGCTTGGATGATGATAATTTGAGACCAGATGGCCTAGACATGTAAACTTCTTCCTCTAAGTCGCTATGGAAAAAGGCATTGTTAACGTTCAACTGTTGAAGATGCCAATGTTGAGAAGTTTTTATAATAAAGACAAGGTGGATAATAGTCATTTAGGAACAAAGGTGGACAATAATAAATTTGGTCACAAGGTTAAATCTCTCAATAAAATTAACTCTTTTAATTTGAGAATAATCAATAGCTACTAAACGTACTTAATGTCATTCTAGTGAACTATATTTGTACTTAGTTTTAGAAGATCTATTTCCTTCCAATTGGAAGCTTTCCATAGAACATATTTTTATGTTTTTCTTATTAAAAAAGTTTAAGTGATTTGAGTTTAGAGCCTCACCAAAGTTAAAAAATGTTCAAATATTTATAGAATGTTTATAAGAGCATCTACAACGGGAGTGAAAATGAGTTCGTCCGCCAGTGTGTAATTACTTAACTTCCAGTTTTTTGTGGGTTCACCGTTGGAGTTGTGTCAAGGTGTCATCACGGTACTGTCAGGAAGGAACGGTGCTTCACAGCAGTTACTTTTTTTTTTTTTTTTTCTATCTACTTTCACAATTTAATAATAATATAATTATAACCGCTACCTTTTATTAATTTATTAATAATAATAAATTTATCATTTTTTTTAATTTATAGCGTTAACTTCTTTTTAATTTATTAAATAATAATAATTTTGTAACCATTAGCTTTTTTTAGTTAATATACAACCGTTAACCTTTTTTTTCTCCTTTAATTACGATTGTTAACTCATTAATAGAAACAATTTGTTACTCATACTTTTTCTTCACAATTTTTGTTACAGAAGTTTATTAAAATTTTTATTAACGTACTTTTTTATTTATTTTTTCATTTAAAATAATATTTTAAGTTATAAGAAAATTAAATATTAATGTATAAATTAAAGTAATGGAATATAATATAATTTGTTAAAAGTTAAACTGTAAAAAATGAATGAGTTGATTTAAGGTGATGTGGCATAGTAGAACTTGAATCATGTTGAGTTCATCGTTGGAGTAGAAAATGAGTGAATTGCTTCAAGATGATGTGGCACAGTGGACCCCATCTAAAGAACCCATATTGAGTTCACCGCTGTAGATGCTCTAAAGGTAGTCACTTAAAAAGGTCAAATCCTCTCACATAGTCACAATAATGAAGTAGTCTTAACTACGTCAAACAACAAATATTTTTTTTCATTAAATTGATTTTTTATTATTAAAAAGTTATTATGCTTTTGCATTTATATACTTTAATAATACTATAGATTTGTTACTCCAAATAAGTTTATTTGCATAAGATTCGAATAAATAGGATAGTAAAATTTTTATCATTTAATTGATAGATTTATTTGTTTTGCGCAAATAAGTTTATTTCGACTTTTTTTGTCTATTGGTTATATATTTTTTTTCTTTTCTTTTTTATAATAAATGAAATTCAAACTAAGAAACTACATGAAATAAATAGATCCCACTGAAATACACAAAAAGTAAAATAATAAGTGTAGAAAAATATTATCTAAAATGACACCATCAAAAGAAGAGGGAAAATTTTTATTTGCAAGCAAATCAGCACAACGAACTTTCTCTCATTTGTCTCTATGTAGATATGAGTAATCGAAACTCGCCAACGAATAAGCTTTTGAAGATAGAAGACTTTATCCACAACAACATTTGAATCAAATTCGAACACAACCAAAGAAAACGATAAATCTATAGCTAACTTGATACACAAAAGTATGGCTCAAATCTCCACCCAAATCATATTACAAGAGTTCAATCTATTATAAAACTCTTTAATTAACTTGCCATTAAAATCTCTAAGGATACCTCCATAGGCACTCTATTATTAATAGAATGAATATGATAACCATCCACATTAATCTTGAAACATCCAGAAAGGGGAGGTCTCCAAACAACATCAATTCAATTATTGGTGCTCTGAAAGCTAGAAATTTGATTTTGAACATTCTTATGTTTAATATTTAGAATTCCAAAATATTTTATTTTTTGCTTCATACTTGATCCATGGTAGAAATTATGCTAGTTTTACCACTTCTTATATAGAGTATTGGCCTATTTGCTATGAGTTCTAAAAAAATAAGTAGTTTTGGTATTAAAGTGTTTAGAGGTTATTGTTTAGAGATTCTTAAAAAATATGTAAGTCGTTTTGTGTCTGTGTGAAAATCACTTTTTTTTTTAATAATCAATTATAATTTTTTTTATAAGCCATTAAAAGGTTTTTTTTTTTCTTTAAAGTAGTTTTTAGATTATTTTTCAAATTCTCTTTTAAAACAATAACAAACAAATCACAATTTTCAAAGGTGGTTAATATCTAAAAAAACGAATCTTTGATGAAAATATTATAATAAATCATGATTTTCAAAAGTCATTAATATTTAAAAAAATGAATTTTTTATGAAAAAAATTATAGTAAATACATCTTACCCAAGTTCAGACTATTAGCTTATAGTAAGTAAATTTATATAACCAAAGTAGGAGGGTTTTAGTAACAATTTTTTCTCATAAACTTATACGAAATAATCATGTCTTATGCT
>NC_021165.2:32108321-32121334 GCF_000331145.2 Cicer arietinum | reverse complement strand
CGCTATAATAACTTATTTATCAAAAACAGCTACTTTGGGCATTAACACACAAAAAGACATCTATTTTGAATAGAAGTTTGGGTTTTACTAACAAATATTACAAAAGAATTTAAAAATAGAAATCATATATCGAAGATAAGAGTTTTTAATCTTTTAAAAATTTCTATTTTTATTCTTTTATTTTTAATAAATATATTATTAAGCATGTATATATTGCCATGCTTGCCAGTTGCCATGTACTTACTTGTAGATCCTCCTCCCTAATGGCTATGTGTCTTTGTCTTGAGAACAGAGGACACAGGTGCAGGCATTAGCAACATGGATTGATAGCTATGTTTCCTTTGAAAAAGCTTTTTTAGCCACCGTTCAGCGGTGAGAGTTGCAAGCTTTTTGCTATATTAAATGAAAGCAAGATCTCATTATCTCAAATTATTTCATTGATAGTTTTATTTTATATTAGGAAAAGAAATGTACAAGAACATGTCCTACCCGAGTTACATGTGTTAAAGATGGCCCACTTAAAATTGAAACCTACATGGCCTACAAGAAGACAATTTTTGGAAAAACTTATCTCTCAAGTAAAATCTTTACTTATGAGGGAAGTAAACCTTAACATTGTGATTGGTTTACGGCTTTTTATTTTTTTATTTTTTTTATTTTACCATTAAAAATAAAATAAAGTTTGTACTATCGGCATTTTCAAATTTTAAATTTTAAAAAAATGAAATATCACAATTGCAGTAATAGACTTCTCCAAAAAGAAAATGTTTTTTTTTCAAATGAACCGAAGGAAAATTAGTGTAGTTGGAATCGATTTTTCAATTGTATTTTTTTTTAATTATGAAATTTATTTATTTATTTTTATTAATAGTGTTGTTTAGTAAACATCCAGTTCGATTAATTACCGATGACATGAATACAAGTGGGTAGTTATAATTTGTCAACGTGAGATATGTAAAACATTATTGGTTTAAATATGTTTTTTGTCTTTGTAAATATAATATTTTTTTATTTTGATCTAATTTTTTTTTTTTACATTTCTGTAAGATAAAAAAAAATATTTGTGTTCCTTAACGTTAAGCAGACGTTACAAAAACGTTAATTGACAAAGTGAAACAGTTTTTTCAATTTTAGCCCCTAAAAAGTATTTGTTTGAATTTGATTTACGAGGACCAAAATAAATAAAAAAGTTATATTTACAAGGACCAAAAACATATTTAAACCTACATTATTTTTATTTTTATTTTTGTTTTTTGTTAACATCTTTCATAATAATAAATATACATTTCATTATTCCATAATCATCATATTAATTAAATATTTAATTTAAGTTTTATTAATTATTAATTTAAGTAATTATTATTTTAATTAAATTATTAATTTAAGTTTCTTTAATTATTAATTTAAGGAACTATTATTTTAATTAATTACATAAATACAATGTTAATTTTTTTATAATAATTATCTAATTAAATTTTATTTTCTGTAATTATTAAAAAAATTAAAAAATGGAGTCCATAAAAATAAAAATAAAAATTAATTAAATATTATAATTAAAATACAAATACAAAATGAGTGGAAAAAAAAAATAAACACAAATTTTATTACAATATTTTTATTACAATAATCTCCTATATGGTGTCTAGTCTCACATTGTGGTGATCGACGAATACGACGTGAACAATGCTGAGGTGAATTTTCTTCGCCAACTGGGGCATGAGTCTCCTATATATTCTCACTTAGTAGGTTGACATACATCGAAGAACTAGGATCTACTTGATTGAGGAATGTTGAGACACCAAAAGAGTACATGTTATTAATATAACGAGTAGCCGACTTATGCGTACCTAGGTTTGCACCAAATAAGTTATTCACAAAATCTTGATCGCTTGAATGTAGAGATTGTCAGTGATCATATTGTTGAATTGAAGTGAATTGAAATGATTGTCTTAGTGGTTCAAATTGTTGTTGTATTGGGGTGAAAGAAAACGAATGGCAATGGGGTTATCGTGCTTCATTTTCAATAATAACAGGGGGAGTCGGTGGACGAGGTCTATTACGCCTTTGTAGTTATGATGGTTAGATTGACTCATTGGCAACACCACATCGTGAGTCCTACACTAGGTGCGGAGCTGATAGGTACATAATGCAGTTGTGGCTAAATCACACCATATACTCATCTGCTGGTATCAGTTGTTCTGTAATACACCGACTTCGACGTTCATTCAAAAATTGAATCCATGCAGCATGTCTGACTTTCCAATTTTCCAGATGATTCCCTCTCATATCTTGACGGTGAAGTGTATCAATATTTTCAGGATCGTCTAGTATTCTTCATCCCATTCTAAAGTGCCACCTCCAGTTATTGGTCTTCCGTTGACAGGTAGACTCAATTGTAATATAACATCTTTAAGAGTTATTGTGCATTCTCCTATTGGAAGATGAAACGTGTGTGTTTTTGTTCTCAACGTTCTACTATTGTTGTCACCAATGATGGATCCACATTACAAGATCACAATGTTGCAACAGTCAAAAACCCAGCTTCCTCTAAGTAAGGAACTATCATTTCATTTGATTCCTCCATTCTGAAGAGGTGGTGACATTTGTAACAACCTGTTTTTTTTATAAAAAAAAAAAAATTCAAATTCATAAACAAAGAAATACATTTGATAAAAATAATTAAGTCGTAACACAAACGACAAAAGTCAACAATATTTACAAACAGCGGAAATAATTTTTGGGATAAAAATCCAAAGTATTTTAAACAGGAAAAATACACCGGACTATGAGACCGATCAAACATAGTTCATACCCTTGTGGTATTCTCGGAAGACACCTGTACAAAAGCATTGCCCCAAGAATTTTAACTTCCCCATGTCACATCAAAAAGTGGTACAAGGACCCATCAAAATAAAAGTCAAGCTGACAATATAAGGCATAGGTACAATAGTCCAAATTGAAATAATTATAACGACAAAAGAAAGACATCTAGCCCCTATATAGCCATCTTCTAAGACCCGTAATTTTAAAGTGTGTTTTATGTATTTTTGTGTATTTTGGATTTTGGCTCGGAGGCTTTTTAGCCAAAGTTAATAATATTTTGGAGATATTTGTTAAAAGTAAGTAATATATATATATATATATATGTATATATAAGTATATATTTATGTATATATGTTTGTTTGAGGGGAAAGGAAAAGAAAATAGAAAGGAAAGGAAAGGAAATAGAAAGGAAAGAGAATAGAGGAAAGGAAAAAGGAAAGAAAACTGAAAGAAACATTTCAATCGTCTTCTTCCTCTGGCCCGCGGCCAATTTCCCTCCTTTCTCTCGTTTTCATTTTCGTCGCTTTCTTTTCTTCAGAACTAGTAACCCAAGGTTGGGTGAGAGTTAGAACAAGGATTTCGCAACTCCACTCTTCCTCTTTGATTCGAAAACGAAGAAAAACGGTATTTGAGATCCAAACACAAACCCCTCCGTTTCTTCTAGATCCAAGCTTCATTTCGCGAAGAGTTAGAAGGGAAAGTTGCTCACTACCACGCCACGGTGCTAGGGGACCAATTTGGAGGCGACGTTGCGAGCGAATATTTTACCGGTTTTACTCGCGATACCGGAAACCCACGTTAAAGCTAACGTTAAGGTAAGGGCTCCTTCCAAACTTTTAGTTTGCATTTAGGGACTTATCTGTGATTGTGTGGAAAGGATCTTGTTAGGGTTTGAGTATTGATTTGGGGGAAAACGAATCTAATGCGTTACGGGTAAAACCTTAGAGTTAGGTTTTGTTTATATTGATGAATGTTTCGTGGTAAATGAATTTGAAGTCATTGTGTATGATTATGAGTAAATGAAGTCTGATGTATTTGGGTGTTATGTTGTGTTGATTTGTGTTCGTCGTATTTGGCGTGTTCATACTTGATGTTGTTGATTGATGTGTTTGGTGTGAATTATGGATTGGATGTGAGAGTATATTTGAGTTTGTTTCTGTGGAATCTGAAAACCATTAGAGTTAAACGAGTATTAAAAATGGGGAATCTTTTAATACCTCGGTTTACTTAATGTGCGTTTGAGGAAAATGTTTAAGTTAACTGGACGTTAAGAATGGGGAATCTCTTAATGTCTCGGTTACTTAATGTTTGTTTTTGAAAATCGTTTCAGTAAATGAGAATTAAGAATGGGGAATCTCTTAATGTCTTGTTTACTGAATGTTTCGTATGGAAATCGTTTAAGTCAAAAGTATATTAAGAATGGAGAATCTCTTAATATGTCTATTTGCTTAACGTTTTGTTTTGAAAATCATTAAGATAAATCAGTATTAAGAATGGGGAATCTCTTAATGACTTATTTATTTAATGTTGTTTTAAAAATCGTTTAAGTTAACTGGGCGTTAAGAATGGGGAATCTCTTAATGTCTTGGTTACTTAATGTTGGTTGTGAAGGTCGTTTAAGTTAAATGGGTATTAAAAATGGGGAATCTTTTAATATCTGCATTTGCTTAACGATTGTTGTGGATGGAGTCAGTATATGCTCATGCATTTTCATGCTTTTTGTAAATCGTGATAGGTGGTACGTTTACGATTTACGTTTTTAGTAAATTGTGCTGACCCGTGATAGGTGGCACCTCGGTAAACAGTATTGGTCTGTGATAGGCGGTACGTTTACGATTTACGCTTTTTCTTTTAGTAAATCGTGTTGACCCGTGATAGGTGACACCTCGGTAAACAGTACTGGTCTGTGATAGGCAGTACGTTTACGATTCACGCTTTTTCTTTTAGTAAATCGTGTTGACCCGTGATAGGTGACACCTCGGTAAACAGTACTGGTCTGTGATAGGCAGTACGTTTACGATTCACGCTTTTTCTTTTAGTAAATCGTGTTGACCCGTGATAGGTGACACCATGGTAACTGTACTGACCCGTGATAGGTGGTACGTTTATGATTTACGCATTTTAGTAAATCGTGCTGACCCGTGATAGGTGGCACCTAGGTAAACAATACTGGTCTGTGATAGGCGGTACGTTTACGATTCCCGCTTTTTCTTTTAGTAAATCATGTTGACCCGTGATAGGTGACACCTCGGTAAACGGTACTGACCCGTGATAGGTGGTACGTTTACGATTTACATTTTTGGTGAATTGTGCTGACCCGTGATAGGTGACACCTAGGTAAACAATACTGGTCTGTGATAGGCGGTACGTTTACGATTCACGCTTTTTCTTTTAGTAAATCGTGTTGACCCGTGATAGGTGACACCATGGTAACTGTACTGACCCGTGATAGGTGGTACATTTACGATTCCCGCTTTTTCTTTTAGTAAATCGTGTTGACCCGTGATAGGTGACACCATGGTAACTGTACTGACCCGTGATAGGTGGTACATTTACGATTCCCGCTTTTTCTTTTAGTAAATCGTGTTGACCCGTGATAGGTGACACCTTGGTAAACTGTACTGACCCGTGATAGGTGGTACATTTACGATTCCCGCTTTTTCTTTTAGTAAATCGTGTTGACCCGTGATAGGTGACACCTTGGTAAACTGTACTGACCCGTGATAGGTGGTACATTTACGATTCCCGCTTTTTCTTTTAGTAAATCGTGTTGACCCGTGATAGGTGACACCTTGGTAAACTGTACGGACCCGTGATAGGTTGTACGTTTGCGATTTACATTTTAGTAAATCGTGTTGACCCGTGATAGGTGACACCTCGGTAAACTGTACTGACCCGTGTCAGATTAGGATGATGTATAGGGACTAGGTGTCCTTCTTTTTGGATTGGAGTATTTTTAGTTTGGAAAACTGTACTTATACTAATATTGTCAGTTTGACTTCTTATTTGAATGGGTCCTAGGTACCATTTGTTGTTGTGTAAATGTCTTGGAATTTATAATTGGAGAAACTTTTCCGCTGCTTGTAAATTATAATGACTCAATTAATTATCCAAAGGCATTTCCTGATTTAATTCTTTGTTTGTTTTAATTACTTTAAAAAAAATATATATATATACCCTCGCTTTGAGAAACGGGGTGTTACACATCTAATCTGATCATGCTACAAAAACAATACAACCCGAGTGATCTCCACGCTCCCCGCAGGATTCTTCTCACACAACATCGGACAGGTATGACTAACTACCTTCCCATCTCCAGGGTACTAATCGGTAGGACGATCATGGTTCTCATTGGAGGGCAAAGCCCAGATTTTCACAATAATTGTAAAGGTCACCAACCGAAATTAACAAATATCACATAACATTTAAATTTTAAATGCACAATATAACCTTTCAACTTAGCATACACCTTGAAATGGTTTTCATATGTCAAACATGCATAAACAAGTCGAAAAATAAAGTTTTTAACAAAACTTCATTGTCGTATTCGAATACAACATCCTTGTATTCAAATACAATGCTAATTCATAAGTCATTAGCAAAATCAGCACAATTGTATTCGACTACAACATCCTCACAGCCGAATACAAGTATGAAGCCAGTGAAAAATCCTTCACATTTGTATTCGATTACCACATGGCATAGCCGAATACAAGTGCTAAGTTAGTGGCAAAAAATTGAATATATGTATTCGAATACAACATCTTGTATTCGAATTCAAGGTTGAAATTTCACTAAAAACGGAACGTTTCACATATGTATCCGACTACACACTGCTTGTAGCCGAATACAACTGCTAAAATTTGCATATTTCAGTCTCCATAACATTTCAAAATCATTCCACACATACCACACAAAGTCAATCAGTCACAATGATCAATTATGGCACAATCACAAACAACAACCGAGTATGTATATACAATCATCACAATATATCAAACATGACTCGTGTGCCAAGCACCCTAATGCAATGCGTATATGCCAAAATGTATGATTTTGTAACTGCAACCAAAACCATCCTCGAATGGGCGTTAATCATAATTGTACGGCCTATCACATACCAGTACTAATGAATGAGGTGCCACCTAATACGGGTCAGCACGATTTACTAAAAAGCGTAAATCTTAAATATATCGCATATCACAAACCAATACTATTTACCGAGGTGCCACCTATCACGAGTCAACACGATTTACTAAAAAACGTAAATCGTAAATGTACCGCTTATCACAGACCAGTACTATTTACCGAAATGCCACATATTACGGGTAAGCACGATTTACTAAAAAGTGTAAATCGTAAATGTACCGTCTATCACAGATCAGTACTATTTACCGAGGTGCCACCTATCACGGGTCAGCATGATTTACAAAAATGTACAGTCTATCACAGACCTACACAACGAGAAAATCCCTGCAAGGATAAGATGAACCAACAGATCACATGACATCATCTCGTGGCCCATCACAGTCACCGCTATCACCATGGCCCCATCGCGGTGACCATGTACTATGAAATGCATGAGCATACTCTGACTCTTTTCACCACAATCATTAAGTAAATGCAACTATTAAAAGATTCCCCATTTTCAATAATTTTTCAAACTTATCACAGAGAATACTCAAAACAGATTCTCCTCAATAAAATTCATAACGCACATATTATCAGTTATGAATACATGATCACATCAAATATTAATCTCCACAAGCTCACACATTTATCAAACATTCATAATATCAATTATGAACACATAAATCACACCTCAAATTATATTCCAACAATTCACACATAAACCACCTCAAATTAAATTCCAACAATTCATACATAAACCACCTCAAATTAAATTCCAATTATTCACACATAAACCACCTCAAATTAAATTTCAACAATTCGCACATACTATAAATGGCTAAATGGTATAGTCAAATCTTCCTGTCAATTTCCCTTCATCCAAAGTTCTCCAATTTTTTTGTTTATTCTCAAAATCTCAACAATTTAAATATAGTAAATCATTTAAAACTTTGAAAAGTCTCATGTTCCTCCTCTTTGAAACCCTAACACCACTTCTCACAATATCCTTTAAATCTCATAAATTTTCCACCAAATGCTTTACTTTTAAATCATTTTCTAACCGTGATTCATTTTAGAACCCTCAATTATTTGAATTGAAAATGAAAATAAGGTAAAGAGATAAAAATGAAATGATTAAACTGTAATAAAGAATTAAAATATTGCAGTTGTGTTTGGAACCTAGAGATAGTTGTTGGCCATACACCAAGGGATTGACTTTCTATGAGATACAACTTAGTGATACTATATTTATTTTTATTTTTTTTTTGAAAAGGCAAAAGAAATTTTATTGATATAGTGTGATTCTTGGAAGCACAGGGAGTGCCACACAAAACTATAACAACATTCATAAAGAACGTCAACACAGCAAATGTGAACACTCAATACTACACCAATTCTACAAGACAGACATAAAAGACAAAGCTAATATACATTGCACTTAAGCTTGAAGAGACAAAATTATGCACGCTTCTCCCAGGCCAATCCAATAGTAACATTAAGATATAAAACTTGCACATTTTCAATTATAACACATTAATCATTCATCAATCACACATATAGAGTCCCTATACGCAAACTAAAAATTTATAAGAAGTCATTACCTCCATTGTAGCTTTAACAATCAATTACGGCACCGCGATTAATTACAGTAAAATTTTCGCTTGCGTTGTCGCTTCGAAAACTAGCTCATTAGCACCGCAGCGTGGCAAGGAGCAATTTTCCCTTATGTCACTTCTCTAAAGGGAGCTTAGATCTAGAAGAGAAATGATGATTTGTGTTTGACAGTTTTGGTTTTCTTTTGTCGCGACCTAAAATTTCAAGTGTTTCTCGAATTCAATGGAGTCGCCACCAAAATTTATTTTTAAATAGGGAAAATATTGGGAAACCCTTAAAAAAATAAAAATAAAAGAAAATGGTATTTGAAACCCAAAATTTGAGTTCGGGAGTCGATTATGCGTAGGGAAGGTATTAGCACCCTACGACACCCGTTAAAAACGGTTACCTATAATTAATTGTGCAAGATTAATTTTAACTTAAGTATATTTATTTTTATTTATTATTAAACATGAATAACAATTATTACTATTTTTTAAAATATGTACTTAACAAATGAAGAACAAAAGAATAAATTTTTATTTATGTGCTTGACAAGAATGTGATCTTGCTCCTACGTATCTTCTGGTGCGATGGAGAAACCAAAGCTACGTAGTTCTTAATGTAGAAAATGTTGATGTGTTGATTTTTTTTTTAACGAAAATGGGTTTTGTTATATTTAAAAAAATGTTTTGACAAGAAAAGCAAATAAATTTGTTTGACTTAAAAAAAATATTTTGAAATACGAGTTTTAGGGCTATCCAGTTGTACAACTTGTGTCCCAAAACTCAAGGAATAAAGAAGATGTCACATCTAATTTAATCCTCTAAAAATATTTTATTATTCTCGATATTTTTAAATTGAGTTTCAAAACCACCAAGTAGTACAACTTGTGTTTTAACAACTCGAAGATAAAAAAAAAGTCATGTCTAAATAATCAAATTTAAAAGGTTAAATTTATATTTATTTGTTAACAATAAATAAATAAAAAAGATTTAAAACTATCAAGTTGTACTACTTGTGTTCTAACAACTCAAGGATTAAAAACATGATTACATCTAAAATTAATCAATTAAAAAAGTCGATTTAACATTTAATTATTTATAAAAATAAATTTTAGAATTATTACGTTGTAACAGTTTGCGTCCTAAAAGATTAAAAAAAACATCTCATCTAATTAACCCTTCAAATTCAATTATAAATTATCTTTGCCCTTTTTTTTAAATAAATAAAAAAATTAAAAATTGATGCTAAATATTAAATAAGTTTAAATAGTTCTACGAAATAAAATCAGTAGTAAACACACACAAAAAAAGCAAAAAAATGGTAAAAAGATATATGGACTTGTAATATGATCTATTAAATAAATAAACATTTTAATAATAATAAAAAAAAATATTCATATGGACTTGTATATATGGACTTGTAATATGATCTTTCAAAATAACTTTTAACTAAACAATTGATTGAAACAAAATTCATTTTGATATTAAATAGCACAATCCAAAGTTAAAAAGAAAATCGATTAATACCACTCATAAAATAAATGATGTTTATTATCATTTAATTACATTTGTAATTATTTTATAATAAAGGGAAATTAAATGGAAATCAAATCAAAAAATTTATTAATTAAATGGAAATAAGTTATGGGAATATCATGGACTGGCAAGGCTATAATGACTAGCTAACAGAAAAGTCTCGTGAACAGCCTGGCAGCAGCCGTTCATTCAGGCTGGCAAGCAAGCGTGCTTTCCTAAAGCCTATCAACAAAAAAGCAAACTTGGCACAAATTGAAAATTCTGAAGCTAAGCATCCAGTAGAAAATAAAACCAATTTTAAGCTTTACTAACACAACTAAAATGATCTCAACCAAAATCAACATCCACATAAACAAAATAAAATTTCATCTTTTAAATAAACCAACTCTAGTTTCAAATTTTAGCTTCCAATCTAATAATATAATGTTCGAAAAACAGCAAGCATGAAGTTAATAAGAAGATATATGTCTTTTCAGATATCGGTGAAGACAGATACGGTGGTGTGCGGTGGAAGTTGGGACGGTAATGCCTTATGTTTCTTCTTCTTCTTCTCTTTCTTTTTATGTGTTTTTTTATCAGTATTAATCTCATATCCCTCCCCTTTTTTGAAATTTGATAGGGCGTATATATAGAGTTTTTTTATTTGTTTAGTTGCTTTTTTGCTTGCTTTGGTCCTTCTCCATCAATGTCATATTTGATGTTTCGTTTTCTTTGCTCATCATCTGCATTTTTCTGCACCTTTGATGCCTTCATAAATTTAGATTATTTGTTCTGACCTGTTCATTGCTGAGCTTTTATTTATCTTTTAGTTTCTTTTTTTTTAAACTCAAAAATTTTTCTCTTTGTTCTTATCATGTGTGCAAAGGTTGACTAGTAAAAAAATGCTTTTTTTTGTTTCTCCAATTAGTTACAAAGCAAAGGCAGGTGCCTCAACCATGACACTGTATCAGGAACAGAAAGGCAGCAGTAAGGATAGCAACAAAACAGAGCCAAAGTAGACTGGCTTAATTTGATTTAAATTTGATTGTAACCTAGGTAGTTAATCCCAGATAGCGGTGCGTCGCGGCCAACCCCGGAAACCGGGATAGCGGGATAGCGGGTTGCGGGATACCGGGATGACCTCTACATGAATAATGCTATATAAACATACATTTAGATCTCAAACTCACAGTCTAAATCAAAACATACATTTAGATACCAAATAGTCTTAATCAAAATATAGATTTAGATACCATATATCATCATGTTCTTCAACATAGTAGAGTAATAAAATTAACAAAATATTAAAACTAAAATGCATGTTATAGGAATCAAAAATCATCATCATCTTCAACATAGTCTTCTTCCTCTTCTTCCTCCTCATCTTCCCCATCAACTTCAATATATTCTTCGTTCTCCTCCTCCTCATCCTCATCATCTTCAACATAAATAGGTTCAACTTCTTCAACATATTCTTCTACCACCACTTCTTTTGATATTGTTTCTTGTGCTATTGCCCTAGATGCACTTGCAGTTGCCTTTTCTTTTACTGCCCGCCTAGTGTAGACCACCGGCTCATTAGCCCCACTTGCATTGGCAACATCAGTCCAAGTTAGATTATCACCAGCATAAACTAATTCTTCAACAGGTTCACCATCATCCCCCAAGTCTCCCACTTCAAATTCATTGATATAATCATTATCATCATTCAAGACGATTGGATCAATCACATCACGACAATCATATCGCTCTTTCAAAGCCTGATTATACTTAACGAAAACCAAGTCTTCCAACCTCTTATGCTCAAGTCTACTTCTCTTCTTGGAATGAATCTAAGTATCATATTTAAAATGTTAGTTTACTAAATTAATATGAACCTACATAGTAGAATACTCTATAACTTAATAACAAGTATTAAGTATTAACTTACATGCTCAAAAGTACTCCAATTACGCTCACATCCTGAAGAACTGCATGTCAAACTCAACACTTTAATGGCCAATAATTGCAAAAGTGGAGTTTGTGCTCCATAAGTCTTCCACCACTCAGCTGCAATGAAACAATCATTTTCATTTTATACAAGTTGTTGTGTGCTAAAAAATTTAAGAAGAAAATAAATGAAGTTCCAATCCAATTACCGGGAGCTAATGTTGTCCTTTGTCTTATTGCTCCACCCAATCCAAAGAGACCATTAGCAATCTTATATTCTGACAATTGTGCTGTAGTCATGTCACTCATTTGATGACTTTCACTAAGTATTTCGATGCATAAGTGAAGACCTCCCACCAATATGGGATTATTCTCAATTTCTGGCCTGCTATAAAAATACTTCGGATTTAGGTAGTAGCCTGCAGCATGCAATGGATGATGAAGTTGACATTTCCACCTTTCATCAATGATTGCAAATACATCTATGTACTTGCTTGCTTGTTCATTGAAAGCTTTTCGAATATCCTCCTTGGCCTTGATCATTGCTGCATATATATATCCCATTGCAGGTTTTTTCTCATTATCAACAAGTCTTAACACTTGTACAAGAGGTCCCATAACCTTAAGAGTGTAGATGATATCATTCCAAAATGATGTCAAAAGTACAATACGAGTTGCCTTCTTTCCCTTAGGATCATTAGCTGCCTTGGACTTCAACCATTCTTCAGAAGTGAACATCTTTCTAAGGTTGGTTTTTTGTTTATGCAATCTTTGCAAAGTAAGAAATGTGGTAGCAAACCTTGCGACTCCATGTCTAACCAATTCAACATTGCCAGTGTTCTTCCTCATTATGTTCAACGCCAATGTGTGGTTATAAATGAAGCCAACAAGACTAATCCCTTTTTGAATAACCATTTTAACCTTAGCAATCTTTCCAATATCTTCTAACATCAGGTCTAGACAATGTGCAGCACACGGAGTCCAAAACAAGTGTGGTCTCTTGGCAGTTAGTAGTTT
>NC_021165.2:32104321-32107504 GCF_000331145.2 Cicer arietinum | reverse complement strand
TAAATTAAATTAACAAAAACAAAAAATGGAAGTAAATTAACAAAAAAAAGAAGTAAATTATATTAAATTAACAAAAACAAATTAAATTAAATTAACAGAATGAAAAAAGAAGTAAAAATTAAATTAAAACAAAAAACAGAAGTAAATTAACAAAAACAGAAGCAAATTAAATTAAATTAAATTAACAAAAACAAATTATTTAAATTAACAGAATGAAAAAAGAAGTAAAAAGAATTAAATTAAATTAAATTAACAAAAACAGAAGCAAATTAAATTAAATTAACAAAAACAAA
Organism: Cicer arietinum; assembly: GCF_000331145.2. Lineage (NCBI taxonomy): Eukaryota > Viridiplantae > Streptophyta > Magnoliopsida > Fabales > Fabaceae > Cicer > Cicer arietinum. The sequence continues at coordinate 32,107,211 of NC_021165.2, read as the reverse complement.
TTATTTAAATTAACAGAATGAAAAAAGAAGTAAAAAAATTAAATTAACAAAAACAAAAAACAAAAGTAAATTAAATTAACAAAAACAGAAACAAAAATAGAAGTAAATTAAATTAAATTAAAATAACAAAAACAGAAACAAAAATAGAAGTAAATTAAATTAAATTAAATTAAATTAACAAAAACAGAAAGAAATTAAATTAACAAAAAAAATTAAATTAAATTAAAAAGAAGTAAAAACAATTAAAAAAGAAGTAACAAAGAAGTAAAAAAAGAGTAACAGAGGAGGAGAAGTAAATTTAATTTGAAGTAAAAAAAAAACTGAAGTAAAAAAAAAATTGAAGTAAAAAAAAAGTGAAGAAAAAAAAATTAAAAGAAATTAAACAAAAAAAAGAGTAACGAACAGAGCAAAGAGCACATAGCAAAGAACAGAGCAAAAAGCAGAGCAAAGAGCAACCATGAACGAACCTAGGATGAGAACGCACAGGATGAGAACGGACGGGACGACTGAAGGCAGCAACCCAAAGAAATGAGATGAGATGAGAACAGTGAGATGGAACGATGAGTTGAGAAGAAGATGAGATGAGAAGATGAGAACGATAGTGAATCTCTAAAATCTGAAGGTTGTTTTGCCAAAATTACCCCTAAAACGTTTTAAAATTTAGGGGTAAAATTGGTTTTTGACGAAAAAAAAAGGCCAGATTTTTTTCACGTTTTTTAGGGTTTTGAAACCCACGACCCGGAACGCGACCCGTGACCCGCGAACGCGCCCAGGTCGCGCGCGAACCCTAATTTCTCCGCTCCGCTCTGCGCCGCCGCGGCCATGTCGCTCGCCGCTCCGCTCCGGCGCGATCCCGCCGCGAACCGGCGCTATTGACTACCTAGATTGTAACTGTAAATTAAAATTGTAATTTGAGACATAATGAAACTATTTATGGTAATTATTTTTATTTTCTTTTTTTAAATACATATTTCCTTTTTTTTGAGTTACTTTCCTTTTTGATTTATTTTTAACAAAAATGGACAAAATTGGGTACTACAGCCGCCCCTATTTAATTATATTTTACTTGAAAAATATGAAAATATGAATAACAAATGTATTCGTTTTCATGTTATCAGATAAAAGATAAGTAAATATGAGGACCTAAATTTTGTTATCGATGCGTAGATCGACAGATATGAAGGTGAACGTCTTCGGATTGGTTACCGATGCGTGGATCTATAGAAACTAAAAATGATCGTCTTCAGATTGGTTACCGATGCGTAGATCTATAGAAAAAAATGATCGTCTTCGGATTGGTTACCAATGCGTAGATCGACTGAAATAAAGATGATCGTCTTCGGACTGGTTACCGATGCGTAGATCGACACAAATGAAGGTGATCGTCTTCGGATTGGTTGCTGATGCATAGATCTATAGAAATGAAAGTGATCATCTTCGGATTGGTTACCGATGTGTGGATCTATAGAAATTAAAAATGATCGTCTTCGGATTGGTTACCGATGTGTAGATCTATAGAAATGAAAGTGATCGTCTTCGGATTGGTTACCGACGCGTGGAGCTATAGAAATTAAAAATGATCATCTTCAGATTGGTTACCGATGCGTGGATCTATAGAAATTAAAAATGATTGTCTTCGTATTGGTTACCGATGGGTAGATCTATAGAAAAAAATGATCGTCTTCGGATTGGTTACCGATTTGTAGATCGACATAAATAAAGATGATTGTCTTCGGACTGGTTACCGATGCGTAGATCGACATAAATGAAAGTGATCGTCTTCTGATTGTTTACCGATGCGTAGATCGTAATTGGTCCAATCTTGAAGGTAGATAAAGAGGGGGAATAAGTATATGATATTTGCAATTCGGATGATAAGGTATGAACGATTCATCTGTGTGTGATGCATTGAGTATAGGTAAAGTGTCAGTGAAGATGCATGGATCATGTGAGTATGAGTAAATTATGTAAGGTTTATGCATTATAGATAAATTTTGTTCTTTTCTTTGATTCCCTGATCCTTATGCTCTTCTCCGTCCCAAGATTCAATGGATGAATAAAGACAAATATTGTTTCCACATGATGACTCTTCGTATCTATCGAATGACCGCTTTTTTCGAAGTGAAGCAAAAAAATCCATTGTTTAAAATGACTATCCTCCTTATTATTCTTCACACACTCATATATCTTGAGAATCAAACGAGTTCCTGTGTATATTTTCAAGTGTCGAAATGTTTAAAATATTTTTATATTTTCACATATTTCAAATTCCAACATTTATTATTATAAAACAAAATTTGAAACAATAGAACACTCAATAATGAAACTGGATTGGTATATAAAGAATGTAACGTACAACATCGAATGACAATATTGGAAAATGTACATTCGTTACATTAAAAGCAAAACAATTGAGTCAGGGGTTACAATGTGGGGACGAGTATGTTTAATTTAAGTAGAGACATAACAAACGCTAGTCATTCTTGTAATTTAGGAATCCTAATAATCAGCTTCCAAGAATAACAATTGCCCTAGTTTGAAGTGCTTGATTTTTTTCATCCCTAACTTTTGCATGGACTACTTTTCCAAGTTTCCAATCCATCGGAATGCTCTAATTTTTGCCTAGGTCGCCTTTTCAGGTTTTCAACCTAGCGAGCTCGTCACCTTTTTTAAGCATAATATTTTTTGATTGCATCTGAATTTACTAGATGTGGAAGGTCATCTCCATCCATTTCTGCGAGTATTAGAGCTCCTCCAGAAAAAGCTTTTTTCACAACATATGGTCCTTCGTAATTCGGGGTCCACTTTCCACGAAAATCCTTTTTTATGGGCAATATTTTCTTTAACACCAAGTCCCCTTCTTGAAACTCTCGAGGACAGACTTTTTTCT
>NC_021165.2:32056640-32104290 GCF_000331145.2 Cicer arietinum | reverse complement strand
CGTGACATAGAGCTATCATTCTTTTTTCTTCTATGAGATTTAATTCGTCAAATCGTGATTGAACCCACTCCGCCTCTTCCAGTTTTGTTTCCAACAAGACTCTGATTGAGGGAATTTCAACTTCAATGGGAAGTACCGCTTCCATTCCATACATCAATGAGAAAGGAGTTGCCCCTGTTGAGGTACGAACAGAGGTTCTATAGCCATGTAATGCAAAGGGAAGCATTTCATGCCAATCCTTATATGTCTCCACCATCTTTTGTATAATCTTTTTGATATTCTTATTTGTTGCTTCTACAACCCCATTCATTTTTGGACGATATGGCGAAGAATTATGATGCTGAATTTTGAAACTATCACACAACTCCTTCATCATTTTATTATTCAGATTAGTCGCATTGTCAGTAAGTATCTTATTTGGTAAGCCATATCGACAAATCAGTTCTCTTTTGCTGAATTTAACATCCACACTTCTCATCACATTGGAATAAGAAACGACTTCAACCCATTTTGTGAAGTAATCAATAGCTACCAGGATAAACCGGTGACCATTGGAAGCTTTTGGCTCGACGAGTCCAATAACATTCATCCCCCACATTGAAAACGGCCATGGTGATGTTAAAACATTCAAAGAGGTGGGTGGTACATGTACTTTATCAGCATATATTTGACATTTATGACATTTCTTTACGTAACTAAAGCAATCAGATTCCATAGTCAACCAATAATAGCCAGCCCTCAAGATTTTTCTTGCCATTGCGTGTCCATTTGCATGAGTTCCAAAAGAACCTTCGTGAACCTCTTGAATGATCTTTTCTGCTTCTGCTTTATCCATACATCTAAGGAGAACCATATAATGATTCCTCTTATAAAGCACAACACCATTTAAGAAGAAGTTCATTGACAACCTCCTCAAAACCCTCTTGTCGTTCTCTGAAATACCTGATGGATATTCTCTATTCTTTACATAGGATTTGATATCATAAAATCATGGTTTGCTCGACGCTTATTTTGAACATTGATGATAATGTGGCCAAGGCATCAGCCAATTGGTTTTCTTCTTGAGGAATATGGTGAAAAGTGATATGCTCGAAGTTTTCTACCAATTCTTTGATATGTGCATGATACGGAACCAATTTGGAATCTCGAGTTTCCCACTCTCCTTTTGTTTGATGGATAACCAAAGATGAGTCTCCATATACCTCAAGAACTTTTATCTTTGACTCAATGGCTGCTTTAATGCCCATGACACATGCTTGATATTTTGCAATATTGTTTGTGCAATCAAAACAGAATCTAGCCATAAATGGAGTGAACTGGTACAATTGTTGGGCCAAAAACTCTGCTAGGGCACTTCCTTTTATAGCTTTTTGTGTAACTTATACAAATGGTTACGGCAAATCCCACAATATCAGTTTCAATATTGATTTCACATATACGATCTCAGTACACATATACCACTACTTATAGAAATGAATGGATTACAAAACAAAATGTCATTGAGAAATTATACGGGAATTGGGAGGAATCATACAAAGAGCTTCCAAGGCGGGTCCTTATTTTCAAACATTATCTTCCAAGCATTGTTATCGATATTGAAATGCGGTCCTTTATTAAGGATGGCCAAGGAGTTCCTAGCAAAGTTTTCTTCCATCACCTCTTATGGAGTTTCCAACCATGTATCAAAGGGTTTGATCATTGTAAGCCAGTTGTTTCAGTTAATGGAACATGGTTGTATGGGAAGTATCATGGGACCTTACTAATGGAAATCGCTCAGGATGGTGATTGTCATACCATTCCTATAGCATACCCCATTGTTGAGGGTGAAACATCATATGCATGGTTTTTCTTCCTCAGTCGTCTACGAATATGTGCCACACCTCAACCCAACCTCTGCTTGATTTCAGATAGACACGAGTCAATTAAAAGTGATGTTAGGCATGTAAACATCAATTGACATCATGTCTTTTGCATTTGACATATATCACAAAACTTCACGAGAACCTTCAAAAATGGAAAAATGAAAACTATTGAAACCAACATGGGTTAGTATTCTTTTATATATATCTCACACATATTTTTGTTTTCATATTTTTGTTATCAAATTATCTATAACAACATCAACTTTTGTTCCTTCAGGATATGCCATGACTGAACGAGGCATCAAATACTACAGAAGACAAATAAGTGATTGGAGTCAAAATGCAGTAAAATGGCTCGATGATATTTCAAAGCAACAATGGCTACAAGCATATGATGAAAGTAGAAGTTAGGGACAGATGACGACTAACCTTTCTGAATGCATGAACAATATATTAAAGGGGGCACCCAATCTTCCAACCAATTCTTTGGTGCAAGCAAAATACTACACAGTGACTGCAAAATTTGAAGAAAAATGGACAGAAGCCCAAGCAATGATGGCATCAGGTTTGGTTTACTCAAATACAATAATTCAAAACCTTAACAAGGAATGAGCAATATCGAATTTCCATGAAGTTGTTATTCACAATTGAGCTCATAATATCTTTATAGTTAAGGAGTTGGTTCCTCCGCCAAGTGGTCGTCCTATAGGGACATTCAAGGCAGACCTCGACAAACGATGATGTAATTGTGGGGAATTTCAAGCATTACACTATCCATGTTCGCATGTCATCGTTGCTTGTTTGTTTATTCATCATGACTACATGAGAAAAGATCCAAAAGATCGTCCACAATCTACTCGCATTTATATTAAATGGATCAACGGGAGAAAAATACATTCCCTAAGAGATGTGATTTGTGTCGGAAAGAGGGAGATAGTAAAAATAAATGTCCTTATCGTACTGATGCTCCCGATGAAAATTATTTCATTGTAATAAAATTAGTTCATTTTGTATTTGTAATTTTAATTATAATATTTAATTAAATTTTACTATTTTTATGGACTCCATTTTATTTAAATTTTTTAATAATTATAAAAAAAAATTAACTAGATAATTATTATTAAAAAAATTAACATTGTATTTATTTAATTAATTAAAATAATAATTCCTTAAATTAGTGATTAAAGAAACTTAAACTAATAATTTAAGTAAAATAATAATTACTTAAATTAATAATTAATAAAACTTAAATTAATTATTTAATTAAAATAATAATTATTGATTAATAAAATGTATATTTATTATTATGAAATACATTAACAAAAAAAAATGTGTTACATTATCTCACATTTACAAATTATAACTATTCACTCTCTAATATGAGTGCATATCATCTCACTCTCTAATGAGTGCATATCATCGTTAATTGATCAAACTTTCTATATTTGTGCCTATTAAATAGCACTACTAATAAAAATAAATACATATATTTAATAATTAATAAAACAAAAAAAAATGCAATTGTGAAATCGATTACAGCCACACCAAATTCCTTTCACTCAATTAAAAAAATAAAAAATTTCTTTTGGGAAGTCGGTTGTAACACTGCAACTTCTCAGTTTTTAAAATTTAAATTATGAAAATTATGGTAGTATGATACATAATTTGAAAATGATTGTAGTATGGTACCTAATTTATTTTTTAGTGGTAGAATAAACAAAAAGTCATTGGTTTGCAAGAAAATAAGACAAGAGAAAAATCGAAGAGAGAAAAAGAGACTAGGGGTTTGTTTGATTCACATCTTAAAAACTTTATTTTAGTATTTTAAAATTTTAAAATTAAAAAATTTATTTGAATTACTTATTTTTAAAAACTATTTTGTAAAACTATTTTTAATATTATACTTTTTAAAACTAAAAAAGCAAAATAGACAAATGATGTTTTATTTTTTATTTTTCAGTTTTTTTAACTCTCTAGCCAAAACTGTTTTAAAATTGAGTTATCAAACAAATTTTTTTAATTTTTTTTTTAAAACAATTTTTTAAAATTCAATTATTAAATAATTTTTAAAAAGTAAAACACAGTCAAACAAAACTTAGATGTTTTACTTCTCTCCTTTGGGTGACGGAAGAAATAGAGAAGAGATCTCAATTTTGATGTGGGTCCCACACTTTTTCTCAAACTTGCAGATATTTCAGAAATCAAGGTGAAAAAAACAACATAAAGTTGTGTTTGCCTTGTGGTGTCTAAGACTAGCTCTAGTGTTGTAAAATGTCTCGTGTGACGCCAGATCAAAGAGTAACTGGAGTTGGAATTGCCTTCTCATGTATCAAAGTTGAGGAAGGGGAAACCTATGTAGAGAGATTCGAGCTGGTGTCAACTTAGGAGTACATCGATCCATTTCTTTTGATTTTTTTTTAGAAAATTGTTTGGTGTGAGTTGATTTGATAAATTAAATTAAACTAAAGTTAGTTGACTTGGTTAGTTAAATTAAACTAAAAATTAATTTTAATTGAATTCAAATTAATTAAATTAAATAATTAATTATTTGAATTAATCCAATTAATTATTTAAATTACTACTAGAAATTAAATAAATTTTGATAGAGATTATTCTAGTTCAAAGGCATTTTAGTACTTTCAAAATTAATTAACACTTCTTTTTTTTTTTTTCTCACCCATTTCTCTTACACCAAACAAAACTTCAAATCTACTCTATATTATATATTTCTTTCTACAACCAATCACACCCTAAGGGCATGATTGGTTGTCAGAAGAAATTGAGAAGAGATGAAGATGTGAAAAAGAGTACAAGAAGAGAAAAGTAAGTGAAAAATGTAGAACGAAAAACACAAGAAATAAGGGTTTGAATTATGTTTTATGATTAAAAATCTTTTTCTTGTGGCTATACTAATGTAAAGAAAGCAATGCACGTGAAAGAAAACAGAGCAGAGTGACACAACGATTTATCATGGTTCACCACCAACACGATATCTACATCTAATCCCTTGAACTTAAATGATTTAATCCTCTGATTCACCACATAATCAAACTTACACTTAATTGCCTACTTGTCACGCTAGTTGTGTTAAATATTTTTAACCTTATAGCTTAGAACAGTCAAGTTGTTGAGGAATTAGTTACTACAGTGCTATGTTACAAACAAAAGGGTTTTGATGAATTAGCTCTCGCCGACAGTGTTTACAAATTTGTTACTTCACAACTTCTTTTAGAATTAATGTATAATAAAACAATATTGAGTAAGAGCGCGTATGTGCTTATTGTTGTATATAACTCGATTGAAGGAAGCACGTCTTTTATAGAGAATGATTAGGGTTCTGATCGTTGTCTTGATTGCAGTAAATTAGCATAATTCATGAAATTTTGTATCGTATATTTGTGAGATTGATTTGTGATAGAAACTTTTTAAAAACTGATCTTGTAATGATCTGGTGTATCTTGTTTAAAATAATAGTGAATCAAGGGATACGATGGTCAGAGCCTATCTTAAGATCTTTAGACAAGTAGCAGATTCAGGATGTTTATTAGAGAATGCGCAATTGCTTTCTCTTTTTTATAACATTGATCATTTTCATAGCATTGACTTTTTCAAAGGATACGTAATCATTTAGAGTCAGACGATCAGACACTTAATATAATAATCAATGGTTCTGACTTGCTTGTTGTGGTTATTAGATACAGTTACTTGCTTGTCACGTTTATCGAAGGAAACAAATAGAACACATTTGTATTTATCAGAGGGAATTGGATTACATCATTGCTTTCATTTTCAGAGGCAATTGGTACACAACGTTGCTCGTGTGTCGGACATAGAGAAGCGAAGCAAGGAGAAGACATGTTACATCTTTATCTTTGTTCAATTATCAAAGTATATGATAAGAGTCTATTAATTAAATACTTGATCTTGGACTTGCGCACTTAATCAAAATGTTAGTGTATTAAATTGTTCCCACAAAGGATTTTGTTATCATTAAAACAAGTGATTGAAATATTTCTTTAAATAAGCTAGGTTCCAACAAAAATAGAGTAGATTTGAGATATTATGGTGAAAAAGAAAAAAGAAAATAAATAAAGAAAAAAAATGTTGATTATTCAAGAAAATACGAGAATTCCTTAAACTTTGCAAAACTATTATCAAAACTAATTTGTTTTTATTTCATTTCAAATGATTCATTAAATTACTTATAATACATGTTATTAAATATTTTTATTAGATTAATTTTATGGATCGATTTAGAATATTTATACATTATTATTTTAATTATTAATTAACATAATTGTACTCAAATGTGTTGGTGCTGAGTGTTATTTGTGGAAATATAAATATCAATGTAAGGATATATGTGGAACAAAAACATGTACATGCTATTCTTTCCACGTTCTTTGCTAAATTGCATAGAAGAATAAAGTTGTGGATCCCACTAGTATTTTGTCTCTCTTACATATTTCGCTCATTTGACAATCATGTGTTTCACTAACAACGTACGAGTGTGTATTATGTAGTTATAAGAAAATATTGAGAATGAGGTGAAAAAGAATGTAAAAAGAGAGAATGTGTGAGAAATAAAATAGATTTGATGTATTGTTTTGTATAAGAAAAAATGAATTTAAACAAACAAGACATATACATTATTTTGTCTAAAAGAAACACAATATATTTGATGTATTATTTATTGTTTCCTCCTAAAAATAAATATTTTGTTAGTCGAGATTGACAAATAGTCAAATTTAGGGTTAGCCGAAACTAGGTCAAATTAAGGAAAAAACAATTGAATGAGTCAGTTGATTCTTTCTCAAGTCTACTAAGATTCACAAAGGCCATGAAGGTATAAAAGTTGGTTAAAACTTTGTAGAACCTGATAATTTGGTAGTTGTAATTGTGTTCTACGTTTTTAGTATCACTAATCAAACTCAACCACTAACACAAAGGCACTATATAAGGAGGAAAAAAACACATGTGGATATTGTCAACAGAACATGTCGTGGAAGTAATAAGGCCGAGTTGATCGTGTGGCGCCATTTATTCTCATTTGAGAGATCAATCACGCCTTTGGAGTAGTTAAGGAAATCGTAGATGAGAAACAAAGTTTATTTCTCATTGTAATCGTTTGAAGAAAAAATGATAACAATTGAGAGTAATTAGTTGATATCTTAGTTAATCTTAAGTTCTGACAAAATCTAATATAAATAGAATATATGAGTAGAATATATTACTAGTTGTCCTGATTTTTGGGGTAAGTAAAAGTATGAGTGGTAAATTGGGCTGAATTTAGCGGACTTTTCTATTTAGACACTGTTTTAGATGAATTGGACTAAAATTTTGAATATAAGTACCTTAGTTGGTCTACCCTGTTTAACCCACTGAAAAAATTGGGGAATCACGAGTTGATTTGTTTGATCAGATTAAAAAATTGATATTTTTATTTATTTTTTCTACTTTAGTTGGTTTATATGTTTTTGTTACTCTTTGTTAGTTTATATATTATTTTCTTCTTGATTTTATCGTTAAAGTGAGATGTTATTTTGTTCATCGTCGTTATGTGGCGTTTTGATTTTCTGCTATGTGACAACATTCTAGTTGGTTTCAAGTTTACATTCTATATGTTTGTTGAAAATGTTTGAGAATGACTTGTTTAGTCAATATCATATTTTGAGTAAGAACTAATGAAGGTTATCATTAAATTCTACATTTTATCGCCTTGCATATTGTTGTAGCTAAATATCACTAGAAGGGGGGGTTGAATAGGGATTTTGCTGTTAAAAACAATTTTTAAGTGTTTTAAAAACTATCCTCTTGCTGAGGATGGCTAGCTCGAGGATGGGATTTTTAAATCGTTAGATCTAAGCTGAGTAAAAGAGTAGGAGCAGAATATGAGGGACACACACACAATTTTATACTGGTTCACCCAATGATGGCTACGTCCAGTCCTCACACCCTTGTGAGATTTCACTAACTTTCAAAACAGATCAATCCTCAACCCGAGGATGATTACAACCGTGTATTATCAAGCTTCACCAAGCTTACAATCAATTTCCAACTATTTCCTAGCTTCACTCACTAGGAAATTACAAAGTAGAATGAGAGTGATTGATACTTAATACTTTCTCAAAAGATATACAAAGATATAGTGTTGGATCAAAGAAAGTAATAAGAGAGGATGTGATTTGCTTCTTGAAAAGCTTTAAGATGCTTGATCTTTTTATGCAAGTGTGTTGTGTGTCTTCCAATGGAGAGCTTGTATGCATTTTATAGAGATCCAAGCCCTTGATGACCGTTGGAGCTCATTTTCAAAGGATCCAAGGTTTTCATCAAAATTACAGAACTGCCACTCAGCTTGTTAGGCTTAGGCAGAACCATCCTCTTGCAGCATAGTCTTTGATCTTGACATGTCCTTGCTTTTTCACTTTAATCAGAGTGCAAGGCTGTTTCTGAGCTGCATTTTTCGAAGTCTTTAAGGTCTAGGTTGGCTTCATCTTTTGAGGTGATGTGGACAAGAGAGAAAAAGCCACTTTATGACATAGGACTGTCATACTCAGTCCGAGGATCAGATCTGGCAGCAACATGTGATCTTCCATTTTTGGCTTGTTTCAAGTTGCCTTTTGCTAACTTGACTTCCTTATGAATAAAAACGTGCAAGCCCATTTAATGATCAGATTTTGACATTTGCACATGCTTGATAGGTTGCTTTCACTTTTGCTAGCCTTTCCTTTACATACTAGATGTAGCCATATTCACCTTTTTCTTTTGACCTTTTGACTCTAGCTTTGAATGCTTTGTTTATTCATTTTTGACATTGATATACAATTGAATAAACACAATTATTCTGGTGAGAAATCAGATTGTCCAGATCTGGAGATATTGCAGCAATTTCCATCCTCGCGCATGCAGCAATTTCCATCCTCGCGATGGTTTTCCATCCTCGCGAGGGTTTTCCATCCTCAGGCCAGAATTACTTTTTCCTTCTTTTTGCCTTAATGATTAATGACCTATTAACTTAAATGAATACACTCAAGAGCACATGTTAGTCATTAACCACAATCATAATCTCTTAAGTAATTTTGTTATCATTAAAATCATTTGAGAGATTTTGTCTCAACACATATGACTTTCCAACACGTGGTGGAAATGGTCATGTGAGAGAGACCGCATATAGTCAATATGAGGGAACACTAGTAAAAAAAATTTCTGCATATAAATGACATTAAAGATTTTGAATCTTACATTATTTTTGGTCGTTGATCATATGTTAAAGAAATTAGTTTGGTTCTTAAAATTATTGTTTTGATTTGATAATTTCTCATTGACTTCTAATCATTTATGCATATTGCTATCGTATTTTTTGACTTTTTTGTTGATCTCAAAATATAAATGAGAAATGTCTCAATCGATGATTAATTTAATTGTACTATTTTCATTTTATTTTCCATCCTAAAAAACAGAATGCCAAATTATTTGACATAGACTAAAAAATAGTAAATAAATTGTATAGTAAGTTCATAAAACTATTTTATTCTTATTATATTTTATGGAAATTCTTATTAAAAAAAGTACTGCCACCATATCTCTTGAATGTTCATTTAGGGGAGAACATATCCCTTTCTTGAAGCTCTCTATACCCTAAAAAAATTAAAGCCTTCCATGATCAATCCACAATGGTCGATAAGGTGGTTTCTCAATTTGTTCAATTGTCGCCCTTGTCTGCCGTTGATATATTACTAATTTAACATTAATATTCAACCTATTTTATCGACAAAATATTAGTTACACGTTATTTATTTTGACACGTTGTTATAACAATATCCTTTTATTTGTTTGTTTTGTCAAATTATTATAACAACTTCCTCCGTCTTGGCAATTTATTATAACAACTTCCTCCTTTTTTGACAAATTATTATAACAAATTCCTCATTTTTTTTTATCTAATAAATAAAAATAATAATAATAATGATAAAATATAAATTTGATGTATTTTTTCCTTTAATTTTCTGCATTTTTTTTAATTTAACGTATTTTATTGGTTCAATTTAATTAATTTTTTTTTATTAATATAATATACTTTATTATTATTATTACTATTATTATTTTTATTAAAATTTAGAATATTATTTATTAATGTATTTTATTATTGTTATTGTTATTATTATTATTAAAATTATTATTATTATTATAAAAATTTATAATATTATTAAATTTATTATTATTAATTTTTATAATAGTATTTTAATTTTTTAAATGTTTTAATTACTTTTAAATTATTCAAATAATAAAAATAATTAATAATAAATACAAATATTCTTTAAATGGTAAAAAGAAAATAATTGTCACAATACAAGGTCGCATCTCCAGGATGCGACCATCTGTTAAAATGAAGGGAAAAAAATTCTCCTTCAAAAAATCGTATCTCGAGGTTGAGATGAGACTGGAGCAAAAAAGTAAAATATTTATGTATTTTTTTTTTTAAACTATGACATTTTGGTATTAAAAATTCTAAAGAGGAATATAGGGATCAAAAACCCAAATCTTTTAGAAAGTTTTAAATAAGTGGACTATTATAATCCTTTAGAATTAAACATATATTTACATATAATATCAACAATTCATTCCATTATCAACCACTTATATGATTCATTTTATTCTTTGAGCATCCAACTTATTAAATAAATTACACTATTGTAACAAAAAACAATGAAATTAAAGAGTATGATCATATAACATAGATATAGTGATCTTTGACTCTTTACATGGACATAAAGATATAGTGATCTTTGCCTCTTTACATGGACAATGTATGACCATCGCTCTAGAAAAATTATACTAAAAATGCATAATTTTTTTTTCCCAAATAGAACAATTATTGATTTTTTTTTAAATCCTTTACATGGTTCTAGAAAAAATATACTAAAAATGCATAATTTATTTTTCCCAACAATTATTGATTTTTTTTAAAATCCTTTACATGGACAATGCATCGCTCTAGAAAAATTATACTTATTTTTCCCATGTAGAACAATTATTGATTTTTTCTTAAATCCTATTAAATTCAACGTCATATCTCAAAATTAAAATTTAAATTAATTATAATAAAATTTATCGCTTATAAAAATAAAATATGAAGAGTCATTGATTTTACAGCAAAGCATTGCCATGACTAAACACAAAAAAAACTTAAAAGAGAGATGGGTCATTGATAGAAAAACATTTTCATTTATTTATCATAATTGGTGTAGACAGGTTGTAATATGATCATTATAGTAATGTAATTCCACCAAATGATTACATCGTGATCCCTTCAAGCTTTAATTACATCCTCACCAAATCATGTCCTGCCTTGTGCTACTTCAACTTCCTAATTTTGGTTGTCTTTAAATTTTTTTCCTAAACTAAATCACGTCCCAAAGAAACTGATGGAGCATAATTTCCAACTTTTTTTTTCACTTTTACTAACAGCTTTAATATCCCCAACAACAAAAAATATAGACCCTATTATTTTCTACCCTGTATTAACTATTGTACTATTATTTTTTAGAACCGCTATCACGGTTCAGGTCGCACCATAACAGTTTTTGATATTATATCAAAACTGCGGTTGAGACAATAACTGCCACATTTAGCCATAAATCTTTGGAGCGTCAAAGATCTCAATCGCTAATGGTTTCTGCAACCGTTATATAACCCTACCATTTTCCTATAAAATATACCTAACATTATTCACCTATTTTTTAACTTCTAAACCTTCCTCCCCAATGCAAAAGAAACTGTTCCACAACATTAGCTGTCAATAAGTCCATTCCTGAGGAAGCCGGATTTCACGGTTCACCTGTTGCTGCTGCGGCATCGTGTTGCGCTTTTGCTGAGAAAATCCATAATCACTCCCAATCCTTGCAACACCTAACACATTCACACATCATCATGAAATCACAAAATCCCCAAATCATCCAATTATAACTTGAATTATTAGGATAACATGACAAGTGTAAAACTATTTTACATCTTTAATGCACTATATTTGCTCTCAAAAATAGAATAAAAATCTATTCCATATACACCTTTTAAAAAAATTACATTGCTGATGAATCTCAAATGTAAATTGTTAAGAATATTTAGTTTTAATTATGGTTACTACAAAAATTATATCAATAAAAATAAATGAATGGTTGTGACTTGTATTACATCAACCATGTAATCATAATAACTTATGATAACCGAAATACATCTGTAGATAAGATTAAACCGATAAAATTATGAATTTAATTTCAATGCACCCTAATATATTTTACATTAATTTAGGTGGTAAAATATTTTTGAATATTCAAAAATTGCAATTGACTAAAGTGTAAATATTACACTAAATCCTAAAATTATTACTAATTGAGTCAACAAGTAGAGAATAAAAATTTAATAAAAATTATTACTAATTGAGTCACCAAATTGATCAAAAATTTAATTCATATATACTATGAAAAAAGTTTACATGATTAATGAATCTCAATTATTAATCATTACAATATTAAATTTTAATAATAATAATTACTTCAAAGAGTCACATAAATAAATGGATCGTTGTAATGTTCTCTTATTTCGCCACTTAAGATTTAAGATAATTGATTGCAGCGATGGTGAATAAAGATATATTTTGATAAAATCCTTGTTATCTCCTTCATTTATCATCTTTTCAGCAGTTAAAATAATCAAAGTGAGAATTATTTTGATACAGAGCAAGTAAATTCAAAGAAAAATGATATTTAATAAACTAACCATTTTCAATGTTTGAAGTTCCATAGAAACGATTCTTCTGCTGCATGTAGCCTCTAATCATACCTTCCTCCACTTTCATATTCAGAGCATGAACCACTCTTTCAGGTACAACCACCGTTTTACACGCTGCACCCACACACACACAAATTAACACCATTACACAACAGAATCCCCAAACAAACACATTTACGCACAGTGAAAAAGTCTCAACCATTAAATTAAAATCAAATCAACTTAACTACATTATAAAACATTAATTAAAACTGTTACTATGTGAATAATCGATTTATTACCTGGCTTCTTTCGTGATTGAGTATCAACAAAACGAGGCAAAAACACACCGGTTCCATTTCTTTCCTTTTTAACATTACTAGAGTTTCCAAGAAAAACGGTTTTCGCGTTACTTTCATTTTTCAAAGAACACCATGCAGATGAAGACAAACCAACGTTACCCTCAAAAACGTTTTGCTTGTTCATTTCTCTTCTAGGGGCAGTTTCGTAATTTCTACTTTGCCTCTGTAAAACTCCATTACCCCTCACAATTTCCTGTTGTTGCTTCAACCACTGTTGTTGCCTCCTAAGCATCTCAAACTTGAAAAAAAAATACAACTAAATTAATAATAAATAAATAACAAAAATAAAATAAAAATTTGTAGTTTTTTGTTTATTACTTGTGCTATTTGTAACCGCTTTTGGTGAGGAAGCGAGTGTTGTTGATTCTGAGTGTGAAACCCAAAGGGCTTTTCAGGGAGAAAATCGTAAAACGCTTCATCGTTGTTAACTTGATGCATCCTTTCAACTTCCCCTGCAGCCGCACGTAGCAGATCCAAAGTCGCTCTCTGCGAGTTCATCATCAAGACGGTGTCGTTTGGATTTGAACCTTGTCCATAGTTTCTATTCTCAAAGGCACTTCTCGTCTGTTGTGGTGAAGAACCATTGACAAAAATAGCCTATAAAATTCAAAAATAAAGAAAAAAATTACAAACAAAATTAGGTTATCGTTGTTTTTGAATTTGTTATAGTTTTTTGTTGTTACCTTGTGGTGGTGGTTGTTGAGAGCAACTTTGTGGTGTTGCAGAGTTGAGTGAGTCATTTGACGAGTTAACTCAGCGATTTGCTCTTCTTCGTCGCTTTCTGTTTCGCTGGAAGTTAATGGTGAAGTGAAGTAGTACGGAAAAAGAGTGTTTGAAACGGCGTTAAAAACGTCGTCGTTTGATGTTGAAGAGAAGAGCTTATTGCCGTTTTTGTTGTTGTTGATGTTAAGAAACGGTGTGTCGTCGTCGGCTAAGAACTTAGGCGGGAGCCAGAACTCACAGTCATCTAAATTTTGAGCCATTTGAGTGTGATTTGAATTTGAATTTCGTTTTTGGGTTTTTGATGAAAAAGATTTTGATACGGTTAATATATAGTGTTGTAATAAGAGGGACCCAGATATTTATATTGAAAATAAAAGATAATGTAATAAAATAAAAATGAAGATAAAGGGAAAGTAATTACTTTTTGTCGAAGAGAGTAATCGCTTTTTGTATACAGTGTCTGAGAGGGGAAGGAGGTTTTGGTATGAGAGAGTGCACTTTTTTATTTTTTTAAATTTTTTAGAAAATAAAATGGGGGGAGAAATTTTGAGAGAGTAGTGGAAAGAAGGGTAAGAGGCGGTGCTGCTTTTGGTGTTACGCGCGATGTGATGAGTTATACACGCGCCAACAATGTAGATAGGACAAGGTTTTGCTTTCCTTTTTATTTCGACCGTTTTCTTTAATTTTTTTTATTATTTCAATATTGAATAGCTTAACCAATAAAATAGCTATACTTCTCATTTGATAAAAAAGTCATCTTGCTACGAGAGAGAGAGAGAGAGTTTTTCTACATATATACTCTTTTTTATTTTTTTCCTTAAATGTCCCACTTCCAAATTAAATTCTCTAACTGCCCTATTTTTTAGTTTTAACAGGAAGTCATTTCCTGAGAAAGCGACATCTTGAAGATGAAATTTTTTTATGTCAATAGGAAGTCGTTTTTCGGAGAAGCGCATTTTTTATGTCAATAGGAAGTCGTTTTCCGGAGAAGCAACTTCCAACTGCGTTTTTTTATTTTTAAATAAATTTCCTCTTCAGGAGGTCGCTTCCCCAAGAAACGACTTCCTGTTAAAACTAAAAAGTAGAGAATTCAGAGAATTTAATTTGAGAGTGGGGCATTTAAGAAAAATAATAATAAAACAAAGATATCTATATATATATATATATATATATATATAACTCACTACGAGAATCTATTTTGTAATTGTGTTGTTATATTAATTACTATATATTTTATTTTTAGTTGCCGTCAATGTAAAATTTATATTTAATATTTAATTATATATCAATTTTTAAAAAATTTAATTATTTAGGCTAAATTACATTCGTGGTTCCTTAACTTAATTTCAGGTAACGTTTTAGTCTTTTATCTTTTTTTTTTTTTCCTGATTTGATCCTTTATTTTAATTTTAAGTGACAATGTGATATTTTATGTTTTAAAATTTCAACAATGTTATCCTTTATTATACAAAAATTCAAAAAAAAATTAATCAAAACTTATAAAATTAATTATATTCTTCAATTATAATACAAATCATCAAATTCGTAACGCAAATCTTCAAATAAACTCATATTTTCATACTTTATTTGATATTGTTAGAAATAAAGGACTAAATCGAGAAGAAAAAAAAAATATAAAGGACGTTACCGGAAATTAAGTTAAGGGACCACGGATATAATTTAACTATATATTTAATTTTTAAGTTTTTGTTTAATCAATGGAATTTTATATTTAAAGATAGAGATAATATAATATTTATTCGTATTATATAATATTTGATTAATATAATATTTACATTTATAATATAATATTTATTCGTATTATATAATATTTGATTAATATAATATATACATTTATAATATAATATTTATAATTTGATATATTGTATGAAAAGTATGATAAAAATAAGTTATTATATTCTTTCATAATCTATTATTTGATTTATAGGATATGATAAGGTAATTAAAAATTTCATCTATCATATTTTTCTTATTAAAACTATCATGAATATGAGATAGGTTAAAAACTATTATAAAAATAATAATTTATTTAATTACTCTTATAAAATATAATTTAAAATATAAATATAAAAACTAATTAAAATTTAAAAAATATATAATTTATTTATAAGGATATTTTTACTATTTATATATAATATATATTTACATTCTAACAAATAAAATAAAATCATTAATTAATTTAAAAAAAAATTATTTAGTAGTGTCAATCAATAGTTTTAAATATAAAATGATTTTATTATTTATTTAATTTTTTTATTAATTTAAAATATAACAAATTAATTTTAAAAAAGATTAATACGTAATTGTTTACAATGATAATTTAATTATTTAAATATAATATATTATATCATATCATAATGATATGTGTATCAAATACGTGACAGTATAAAATATTATATAGATAAAGATGACGAAATCAAAATATTTTATTAATTATTAGTTGTTTATATAAAATTAATTTATAATTTTTAATATGAACTAATTTTACGAAACATTTAGAATTTCAACGATAAAAAATACCGTCTCTTAAATATAATCGTTAGTAATTGTTACTATTTTTGACTGAGATAATAATTTTAAAATATTAATTTAATAATTATATAAAAAAAATAGAATATTGTTAATCATCATTAAAAAATTAATAAATTTTAAATACCGAACAGAAAACTCGTGTAACACCAAAAACACAAAAGATTATGAGAGAGATAGAAACAAAGTTATCAAAGATAAAGGATTGAAAGGTAGACAATCTCAACCCAAATGGTTGAACCAAATGAATTATTTTGGATTTTAGAAAGATATGGAAGGTGTGATACACTTGAGGTATGGTGTGATGATTGTGTGAGGTGTGACAGGTACGGAATGTTTTGAAAACGAGCGACTCGGTACCACGACGTGACTGAGTTGCTTGCACCCCTTCATCCATCTCTCTCTCGTTTGCTTGCCGGTTGAAGCATTATGCAAACAGTACATGGCCCACCCAAAAAAGCAACAAAATAATCATTTTTTATTAAATTTCGGACGTTGATTTGTCAATATGATGATGTACATCTGGCACTGCACCCTATCCATTTCATATAAACTTTTTCTTGTTTTCTACCGTAATTAATATTTTGTTTAATTGTAATTTTAATATTTTTATTTTTATAAATTTGATCTTTCAATTTAAAAAAATTAACAGTTTTAGTTTTTTAATTTAAAAATAATAATTTATGATTTGTTATATAATTTTATAATATAAAACTATTTAAGATGTATTCATAATTCATATTTATTATTAAATTATAAAAATGAAAAAAATTTAAAATTGAAACTTAAATTTTTAAAAAATTTATTGTAATTTTATGATTGTTAATTATTCTACATTATCATATCATATATTATTTTATTTAAAATATATATTATTATTTTGTTAATTAAAATAATTAAAATCAAAATCAAAACTATTTAATTTTAAAATAAAAAAATTAATTTTTTAAATTAATAAAAAAAACTAATGTATTAATTAAATCAGAATTTTTTAATTTTTTTTTTTATTATTTCATGTTTACATAACACTCATTGTCATACATTTTTTTATTGTATTTTTTAAAAAAATAAATATTTTAAATATAAATATAAAGACAATACGAAAATATCAACTTTATCTATTTTTATATTTAGGACACATCATCAATTTTAGAGGTATTTTTCAAAATTTGTCAATTCAATAATTATTGCACAATATTTATGTTAATACTTTTTTTATATCAACGATCAAAAGTAATAGTATTTTAATTAATTATACTTATAACTTAAACAAACAACAACAACAAAAAAACATATAATTATTCGTAGGAGTATACATAAGTGTGGGTCGATCACTTAACTCGATTTTTATTCGTATTCAATCATTTTTTGGTCTCGGGTCTGACCAAATCCATCGAAACCCGTTTATATTTAGTTCGGATAATGAGTTTAACAAATTAAACCAATCGACCCGACCTGATAACTAGTTATATTTTAAATAAAAAAATTGTTTGACAGTCTCAGCAGTTCAATAGAGTCTTATTACTCTTCTTCTTTAGATTTTCAACTTGTTGAAATTGCACTGTCGTCCACCTTCTTTTTTTGTTACGCATGTGCTCACAACTGCTATAATTTTTATACAAATTAGTTATAATAAAATATTATTAATAATTGATTGTTATATAAATTCTGATGCAAGGTGTTCATACGTCTAATAACTGATTTTTATATTAGTAACTTCTTCTTTTGATGAGTTTTTAAATAATTGAATGATGTGATTGAAATTTTATAGTTTTTGAGACATTCAAATATTAAATATATTTTCATTCAGTATATTTTTCGTGTAAAATAAAAAATATGTTATTATTTATATATAACCCGTCAACTCAACTCAACTCAACCCAACCCGTTCTTGATCAGGTCGGGTTAAATGAAAAAAATACGGGTTTATAACTTAATCCAACCCAAATATAATCGATTAGGTCGGATATCGGATTTTGTCAAAACCGGCTCAACTCACACCGTTCGTGTGGTCTCTTAATTTAATTTTAGATAATATTTAAGTCATTTAATTATTTTCTTATATTTTTTTTTTATTTTGTTCTTTATTTAATTTTAAGTAAATAATTTGATTTTTTATGTTTTCAAATGTTGATAATGTTATCATTTTTTATAAAAATTCATCAATATTTTCAAACAAAACTCATAAAATTAATTATCATCTTCAATATATTGCAAATTTCATCAAATTTATAACTCAAATCTTTAAATAAATTCATATTTTTATTCTTTATATTTTTGAATTTTTGTAATAAAATTTAATAAATAACCAAATCAAGAAGAAAAAAAAACTAAAATGTTATCTGAAATTAAATTAAGAGACCGCAGGAGCAATTATTTCTAAAAAAAAATACAATTAAATCTTAAAATATTGACACAAAAACCTATTTTCATTCTTTATATTTTTAAATTTTGTAATAAAATTCAATAAAGAATCAAATCGAGAAGAAAAAAAAAACTAAAATGTCATCTGAAATTAAATTAAGAAACCACAAAAACAATTATTTCTGAAAAAAATACAATTAAATCTTAAAAAAATTGACACAAAAACCTATTTTCATTCTTTATATTTTTAAATTTTTGTAATAAAATTCAATAAAGAACCAAATTAAGAAGAAAAAAAAACTAAAATATTATCTGAAATTAAATTAAGAGACCAAGGGAGCAATTATTTCTAAAAAAAATACAATTAAATCTTAAAAATATTGACACAAAACCTATGTTTTCTCATTTTTTTCAACCTTCTTTCCTCCTTGGAACAACAAATACTTTATAACTAAATTTAAAGGAGAAGAAAATGTCGTAACCAATAAATCATTTTCAATAATTAAAATAACCGATATATTTTTATTACAAAATCAAACTGTTTAATACAAGGAAACAAACAATTTAATTTATAATTTTTAGAAGAAAAAAAAAATAGGATTCTCGACTTTAAAAAATTGTATCTTTTGGTTTTAGGCATAACTAATGAAGATAAATATAATAGTTTCAAAAAAAACATTGGGTGTATGCTGTTTTCAAGCAAAAATTGGAATTTTTAGGAGGAATAAAGATTAAAAGAGAAGTACAAGAATAAAATTTGTCAAAAAACAAAAAAAGCAAAATACAAACTTTGTTATTATGGAGGTGATTTTCCGACATGGTGGTCATTGTCAGAAAATAAAATAATATTAGTCAATTGAGAGATCTCATGATATAGAAGAATGATATAGTACTAGTTTTTCGTAGTTAGATGTTAGGTAGCCGAAAACAGGGCTGAAAAACAAAGGTCTCAAAATTCAACTTCACATATATAAATAATAAACATATGTTAGTGACAAAATTCAACATATATATGAGATAAATTTTCACTAAAGTGATCGAATTATCAAACACATGATATAAATTATTACTGAGTTAAATTTTAAAATAGATATTATATTTGAGACAAATGTTTGTTATTAAATTTATATAGAATTAGTGTTTTGTAATATTGTCACGTGAAAATGAGAACAATTATATAATATATTAACTATAATTTTTCACATTGATACAAGAAAAATATTTATCATTGTTATATAAATATAGAAAAACACGAGATTAAATATTTATATACGACGCACATTTTTATCATTTGATCATTAAAAATATATAATACTTATTTGTCACTAATAAATATAAAATATACGAAATAAATATAGAAAAATACAAGATTAAATATTTGTAACTAATATATATATATATATATATATATATATATATATATAATACATAACAAATATTTTTCATTTATTCATTAAAAATACAGAATACATATTTGTCACTAATGTATATAAAATGGAAACCATAAATATTTATTATTAATAAATATAAATAAAAAATCGGAACGAATATATGTCATTGATACGTGAAAAAGTATATATGAAACATAATTGTTCTTGAAAAATATAATAAAAAAATATAATTATTTATCACTTATAAATAAAAATGTTTATGACACATATTAACCTGAAGATATATTTTTCATTGATACTAAAAGCAGCATATAACAATTATTTTATTTATTATTAAAATAAAAATAACACGTGACAAATATTTATCACTGATAAAGTATAAAATATTATGGGACAAATATTTATCATTGATAAATATTAAAAAAAACACATAGAATAAATATTTATCAATCTTTAATGTCTAACTCATAGAATAAATTGTTAGGTTGTGTATTATACTTTGTGTTCAAACCCAATACTTCATAGTTGTATTTACTATTTTCTCTACATATCACAAAGAATATTTATTATTGATAAATGTAAAATAATATCAAATACATATTTATCACTAATGTACAAAAATACACGGGACATAAAACAAAATAAAAAATATACGACAAATATTTAGCATTAATAAATATAATAAAAATACATAGCAAATAACATATATTTGGTATTATTTTATATTTTATAAATAAAAATAATTATAGTAGAAAATGTTACATAATCAAATGATACGTAGAAAATGTTATTTTAAAAGTTTATAAAATGAAATCAAATGACACACAATTTAAAGTTAAATAATATAGTACTAAAATTGATATATTCATGGTGGTCATTTAATCTAGGTCATTCAACATTGAAAATTAATAAATAGTTTCTTTACATTTTTTTTTTTGCAATGCAACATAATCATTATTAAAACTTTCACATCATTATCTACAATGATCTATATGTTTATGAGTAAAACCTAACTTACGGTTAATTTGATATTAATTGTAAAATGGTAAAAATTAAAATATGTTCTCTTAAATAAATTTACCATTTTATTTGATAAATTTTATGATAATTCAATTTTATGATTCTATTTCAATTAGAATTAATTAATTTATCCAGCTATATATTTACACGTTCTATTTTCAAAATTTGTATCTCTACTTTTTTTTTCTTTGTTCAGTGAACTTTTATTTTATGGTCATGTTTATAAAAGAAAGTACATTCTAAAAGTTTACCATTACATTTGTCAAAAATAAAAAATTAATATTACAAAAAATTATAACTATTTATTTAATAAATAAAAAAAATCATAAATAAAGTGAAAATAAAAGTATAAAAAAAACTAAACTGATAATATATATCTATTCTATATGCATAATAATGGCCATACTTTATTCTAAATTTAGAGAAAGATATATTTTACCAACATGTTACTACATTTTTTAAATATATATTTAAATGCAATTTTGATCCCTCTATTTTTATCAATTCATGAATTTGGTCTCTCAATTTTAAAAAAGGATAATTTTGATCCCTCCCTAATATTTTTTAACTAAAAAATAATGATTTGAAATATTTTAAAGGTTTTAATATGTTTTGGTCTTTGTAATTATAACTTTTTATTTTATTTTGGTTCTCATAAATTTATTGGTTTGGTTCGCATTCCTACAAATATAGTTTCATTTAAAATTATATTTCATTCCAACTTCCATTACAAAAACTATAATAACCGTTAAACTTAAATTTAACTAAAACATAACTTTTTTTAACCTAAAAATAAACTCCAGTATAATTCAATTATAATATTTTTTAACATAAAATTCACCCCAACTGTTATATTCTTCTTTCCTAAAAAAACCTAAAATTAACCTCAAATATTTTATTCTTCTTCCCCCAAATGTTTCATTATTCTTCCATAAAAAACTACATTCCTACGTAAATTCGAGTTAAGGTTCCAAATACAATATTAGTACAAAGTTGCGATTTTTTTCTTCTTGTTTCAATTGATTTGGTTCAATTTTCTTTACATCAATTTTCTTTTGTTTACCAAAAAAATTATTTTATTGAAAAATCATCAATATTATTTAGGTTTAATTGTAGTTTTGGTTCCTATATTTTCACCAATTCACAAAGTTGATCAATCTATTTTAAAGTCAACACTTTGGTGCCTCCTTCACATTTGTGAACTAAAAAATAACGATTTAACATATTTAAAATGATGTGGCTTATGGTTTCATGATATAAGACCATCTAGATGCATTAATTATTCATATGTTATTAATAAAATTACAAAAAGTGAAAAACTTATGAAGTTGAAAGTTAAGTTTTTATAAATTTTTTTATTACAATTTCATAGGTATTAATTATTTTACATCACCTAATCAAATATCACGTTATTTAAAGTGTGTTATATTGCTATTTTTTTGTTAAAAAAATGCCAAATTTTAAAATAAGAAAATCGATTTCGTGAATTAGTAAAAATAGAGGGATTAACGCAACAATTAAGTCTATTATTTAATATAGTACATAAAATACAAGACAAATGAATGAATATTTTACAAGTAAATAACTATGAAAAAATTATATTCATTGCACTATTTTACACAAAATTTTCTTTAGCTATTTCTCGACAAATAATTATGTTTTAACACCTGTTAATGGTTAATACACCACAAAGATGAATAAAAATAAGATATTTTAAATTCATTTATTTTCTTATTAATTAAATATTTTAATCTCATTTTACAAATACATATACTACAAATCTTTACGATTATTGATATTATATCAAAATTTTGCAAAATATTGCTTCAAAATTTAGATTGGATTATCTTCTTTTTAAAAAAATTTTGATTAGAATCCATTCATTTTAAATTTAGAGTTCAATTTCTATAGACTTTTGTACATGGCTTAATCGAAGTATTGATCCCCATGTTTTGTATGAATTGTAGAATTTGTTTCTCTATTTTAAAATATGATAGTTTTGGTCTTTTTCCTAAATTTTTTAATTGAAAAATTGTGATTTGATATATTTTAAATCATGTGACATATAATCTCATGACGTAAAATCACCTAGATGTATTATTTATTTAATATTATTAATTATATTACAAAAATGAATAATTTCAGAAGTTGAAATTGAAGTTTTTAGAGGATTTTATTGTAATTTTATGGATATTAATCATTCATCATTATCAAACCATATGCCACATCATTTAAAATTTGTTACATCACCATATTTTAGATAAAATGTCATGAGAAGATACCAAAATTGTTGATTTTTAAAAAATAAAGACCAATTTTGCGAATCAATGAAAATAGAGGTACTAAAACTGCAATTAAATCTTTGTATATTTATGTGAAATATCACACAAAATATAATTAGGTTTTATCACAAAGTTGCATATCATCCAAATATGTATTTTAACAAGTGATTCAAAATTTGAACAAACCATATAACATAATTCTCCTAAAAAAATACTCAACATTGATGTTCCGATTATAACAAAGCCAAAAAATGAATTGTCTATCAATCTATTACTTTAGGTGCACAAGATATATCGAAAAAAAGAATTGTCTATCAATCTATTACTTTATGTGCACAAGATATATCTAGTTAAATAAAAACATATATTATAACTACCTACAATAGTGACATAAGTATATGAGAGTTAGTAAGAAACATTGTGAATATCATTGATTAATGATCAATTAGTTATGAATGGCTAGTAGTAGAGTCATAGTAACTTAGTTACAGGATATTTGACCAAAGCAAATATAATTATGGGCTGAGCCATACATTGGTTCCTTAGAATTAGTGTTAACAATATATTATGATGAAATTATCGTATGATCAATTTGATCAAACAGATGAAATATAATAAATGTTGAAATACCAATGAGCTTTGTATCAATACTTTAAGTCTAATAACTATAAGAAGTTGATGATCAAAACCATAAAAAGGAAAGCATCATCCAATACGTGTAATGTCTCAGACAATTAGTATTTGGATTGTCTAGAACAATGTTCATCAACTACAACAAGAAGTTTCCTCGAGACTAACACTCTTTTGGAAAATATTGCATCTACCTCAAAGATCAAGACAATAAAGAAAAGTCACACATGTAAATTGAAGCAAGATGTGAAATCACACGGGAAGTACAAAATAACATGTAAATCTACACAGTAAAGTGTGTAAGGTCAAATAGATACATGCACAGTTGCAACAGTTTTCTGTACATCTCAAACGACTTTTTTCTCAATGTCAATATCTTCAGGTGTATTTTAAGAACATCACTTGAACTGAATATAGTGACGATGATCAAAACAGTCATGTCAAATACATCATCTATAGAGGTTGAAGATAAATTACATTTGTCCCCCATGAGATAGTTCATCTAATTATCCATGGGAAGAGAGAAAAGAAAAAAGAAAAGTTCAATTGAATATAATATATTTAGAAAAAGCCTTAAATAACAAAAGAAATTATATTGTAAATACCTTCTCACTTAGAGGCATTTTCTTGTTGTGAATCGATCAAGATCTTATGTTTATATCCTCTTTAAAAGATTGTTATAACTTGGTTCGATGTCGAATTTGTATCATAATAAACCTCTCTTTCAAGAGTTATAATCCTAGGATCACTTTGTGTTCACATTAGACACAAACCCATATTGTTGTTATCAACTTTGATAGTGGTAACCACATTTGAAAATAAGTCTTGAGAATCAAGTAAACACTTAAATCCTCAACAATGCAAGGCTTGCTAGGATGGTTGATGTAACTTTTACCCGTACAGTTACTGACATTGTTAATCACGACTTTCTCGCCCCTCCTTCCAATTCGTGGAAATAGCGAGTTTTTACCTTTTGTTAGAATCGAACCCGATACCTAGGGGATAAGTACCACCATCCATTCATTCTCACTACTAGCTCAATTGATAGTGGGAATGAATGGACAATGATACTTATCTCCTGGGTACCAGGTTCGATTCTCATTGAAAACATAAACTTGTTATTTCCACGAGGTGGAATGAGGGGCGAGAAGATTGTGGTTCACAATGCCAATAATTGTAAGGGCTAGGGTGTTACATTTGAAAAGACTAGATGTTTTCTTTTAGATAGTCTCGAGAGATGGTTAGAAGAATACTTGTAGCCTGAATAAGCGGTTAGCAAAATACTTGAAGCCTTTAGAGGTGGTTAGAAGAATACTAGGTCTGAAGAGGCTTTATAATACTCAACGCCAAGAGAGGCAAATAAATAATACTTAGCTTGGTGAAGTTTTAAGAATACTCAAAGTTTGTAGAATAAGAGTTAAGAATACTCTAGTGGATTAAGTTTTTGAATATAGTAAGGAGAAATCTCTCTATAAGGGATGACAAGTTGCAACAACAATTTTTGTAAACTAGTATAAAAATATCATTGTTTTCTTTTCCCTTATCTCTTTATTTTGTGTTTAAGTTCTTTATGTCTTATCTTTACTTTATGTCTTATCTTTAATTGTTGTTTTACCTAGTTATGTTTAAATGAAGATAAGTATTTTGTTAAAGAACTTATTACAAATAATTTTTTTAAGTGATCAACACAATTCAAACTCATATTTTTTTTGTGTTTTTCACTATGATGCATAGGTACAAATACGATATCGTATATTGGTACAAGTATGAGATATAGTATTTTTTTTTAAAGGTACAGGTACATCAATGAAAAAAATGCATGATTTTTTTATTTTATTTTATTTTTTTATGTAATTTAATTAAGAGAGTTAAATTCTTCAACTAACAATACAAAATCATAATAAAAGTTTAAAAGGAAAAATATATATTTGATTACAAAAATAAATAAATTAAAATATTCAAATAATACTATATTTATATAGAAAATTAAACATAGATTTTTCAATACCTTCGTCAATAATTAAATAGGTTCACCTATAATAAATTCAATGTTTCGGACCAAAATGTAGTTAAAATTTATTGTGATGATTTCTTTTATTATATCAAAACCTTTTTGATTTATCGATTATTTTGTATATTTATACAAATATATATAATTTCACATTATATTTTTATGTGTTAATATCAACTCGTGCTAAACACGAGTCACTTACATTAGTTGTCAGAGACATAAAAACGAGGAAAACATAGTTCATTGCACATAAAAGAAAAAGAATTCAAAGACAAAAATAAAAAAAAATCAGTATTATGGAAAAAAATACCAGAAACATTAATGGAAGAATTCAAAGACAAAAATAAAGAAAATTAGAATTATGAGAAAAAAGACCCAAAAAATTAGTGATGTTAATAACTTTGGTGAGACATGTTGCGTCAAAAAAATAAAATTGGTGAGACATGTTAACAGAAAAAGATCAAGATTTTTATGAAAAAAAAAGAGTTTTATATTTTATGAAGAAAAATAATAATAATGGAAGGTGTGAGTAGGGATGAGAATATGTCAATTAAAAGTATTTATAATTTTATCAATTAAACAACTATATTTACAATAAAAATCATTGTCATAAGAGACTTGAACTACTAAGCTACTCCACAATTTATACTATTAACGAGATATTTGTTATATATTTTATATATTATAGATAAATATTATTGTATGTATAACTATTTTTAATGAATAAGAAAATTTTGGAGTGGCCGTGGTTTCCCCTTGTCTTAACTAAGATCCGCCCATGCAAGTCAACCTAAACTTTTTTTTTTAAACAGATAAGAATAAGACTTCTAAAAAAGTCTATTTAGTTGAAAATGTCAGACTACATGCTGCATAATAAGTCTTTTAGGTTAACTTATTTAAATAAATAAATATAATTATTATATTAAATTTTGATTTTTGTTGTTGTCAGATATTCAATTTTTAATAATTTATGTGTATTAACTTAATGTTAAATGTATTATTATAAAATAGAATTGAAGTAAGATGTGCATAAATTCTTCAAAATGTCATGTAAATATCAAAATAGAACTTAATTTCATTGACATATTAATTTGGTAATCTATTTAAAGATATATTTAACTACTTATTCTAAAATATTAAAATGAAATATACTTTTAAGTAGACTATCACGCTATACTAGACTTCTATCAATGTCAAACTCAAACCTAAAAAATAAAACCTTTGACATATTACGAATCACACTTAGACTCGGTCCTAGTTCAACCTAGCCTATTTCCACTCCTAGGTATGAGCGGTGGTAAATGACTATGACATAGTAGAATCAGGTTGCGGTTAAGGGTGCATTGCAAGATTGATATTTTTTATTATATAAATCACAAATGACGGGAGATAAAATTTCTTACTTTTTAGATTTAAATATAATTTTAATTTCTTATTTTGTTTTCAATTCAAGTTTTTTTTTATAAAAAGAAAACTAGTCATTTTTATTATACTTATTTCAATCAATTGTATGACTGTTCTCATGAACTACTAATGTTTAATCTTAAATCAATTATAAAATTAAATGTGCTACTTTAACAAATTCGCGATGAAAATATAGAAAAATTTGATAAATACATTTTATTTCAAAAAGTTTACATAAAATATATATGTTAGATGAGTTTATTCAAGTTCAAACATATTATTAAGTTAAATGATTTTTTTTAAAATATTATAATTGATACATATTTATAATTATTAGAATTTTTTTTAATAGTCATACATTGTTATAATTTTTATTGTGATTGTAACAATAATTCAAATACATCACTTATAAAAATAAAAAATAAAATAAATAATCAAATAAAATATAAAAGATGAAACAAAATATTAAATAAAACATTAAATATTAAAATTAAACTTATTTTTTATTAAACATAAGAATTGAGACTTCACATTCAAAAAAGCAAAATGGGACTTCATTTAAACACACAAAATGATTGCTTTGTGATATTATACCTCGAAAAATGATATTTGAAAGCTTGAGAGCACGACAATTTATCAAAATAGGATAATGTAGGACGGCATGTAATGCATTTCTTATGCTCTTTTAGCGGAAACTATTTAACGGTTGGTAACAAATTATAACTTAAATAAGTTTTTACTCTTTATAATATTTTATTATTTTGTTTTTAGTTTTTTTTAAATTATATTCAATTGCACTTTTAGTTTTTATGACAGTTTTAATTTTTATGCCAGTTTTAGTCTTTCATTCTTATTTTTTAACTAAAAAATAATTACATAATATTTGATAAAATTATGTAAAATAATTAATATTTATAAAATTGCAATAAAACACTCTAAAAATTAGAGATGACAACATAACCCGTATATGCGGGTATCCCTCAAATTCGCTTGATTAAGGTAGGGAAAATCCTTTTCGATTGGGTGTAAGTGTGGATTTTCCTTGAAATTAAAATTCGAGGGTAGAGGCGGGTTTGGTGTGGTGATATTCACCCCGCATTCGAGCCCACCCCGTAAGTAATATTAATGTAATTTTTAAATTTTATATACATATACATTTTGAATAAACTTAATATTTTTTTAAATATTAAATATTAAAAATTATAATTTTATTGTTGTCTAATAACAATTATTTCATTATATTAATTATAATAGATATAATTTATATATATATATATATATATATATATATATATATTTGTCTGTGTGGTACCAGAATATATGGATGAAAAATCAAATTTCAATCTTCATAAAATAGAGATAAATTTTTAATTGAAGAATAGTGGGTAGGAAAGAGAAAAGAGATTGAAATAATTTTCTTTTTAAGTTTAGAGAATGTCAAATAACAATAGGTGGAAAAAGTAAAACAATTTGTTTATATATATATATATGAATGGGTGCATGTGTAGGCAGAGAAGCTCAAACTCCATTGTAAGCAGGGATGAGACTTAAATTTTGCAGCCGCTATGAAATGGTGACGTGTGCGGGTTTTTCTCACTTAATCGGATGCAGGGGTGGATGAGGCAAAATCCGCTTCCGCCCCATTGCCATTCCTACTAAAAACTTAACTTTATACTTCATAAGTTCTTCATTTGGAAATTTTATGAAGATTTAATTGCGATTTTAGTCCTCTATTTTTACTGATTCACAAAATTGGCTCATCTATTTTAACAGTCGATGATTTTGGTCTCGCTATCTAATTTTTGAACTACAAAATGATTACATGAGATGCTTTAAATAATATGACATATGATACGATGATGTAGAATGATTAACACTCATGAATAATTAATTTAATATTTTTAATTTAAACTTTAATTTTTTCTTTATTTTTTTAATTTAATTGAAAACATATGAATAATTAATGCATCTAGATGGTTATATATCATAGAATTGTATGTCATGTCGTTAAAAATATATCAAATCGTTATTTGTTAGTTCAAAAATCTGAGAGAGGTACCAATATTGTCGACTTTTAAAATAAGGGGACAAATTCCGTGAATTGGTAATAATAGAAGGACTAAAAAGGCAATCAAACCTTTTAGTAATGACATATAAATAATTAATGCATCTAGATAGTTGTATATCATAAAATTATATGTCACATCATTATAAATATAGCAAATCGTCATTTTTTTAGTTAAAAAATATGAGAAAACAAAAAATGTTGAATTTTAAAATAGATGGACCTATTTTGTGAATTGGTGAAAATATAGGGACTAAAAATACAATTAAGTCAAAATTTTATCAACTTTTAATCCCTTACAAATTTACATTTTCATTTTCATTTTTAATCCTGATTTTAATCTAACTATTGTGTATCTTTTAAATTTTTGAATAGTTTTTTTTTTTGTAATGTTTAGAACATGTTCAACAACTACCTTGCAAAAATTTAGAATTTATTAACAAATGATGAATTAAATATAAAATTTTAAGCTTTTGATGCTGAAAAATTTATATTTAATTTATAGGAAATTTTTTATAATTTTTTATATATTAATGAAAAAAATTATTCAAAATTTTGAAGCATTGACAATAATTAAATTACAATTAGGGACTAAAAATAAAAATAAAAATTTTAAGGGACTAGTAATTGTTAAATTATTTATAAAGATAAAAAATAAAATTATAAGAATTTATAGAGATTAACTTAATAATTAATATTAAGGAGATGTAAAAATTGTAAAGGCATAGATATTAAAACTGTGTGAATTTATTAATGTTTAATTTTGATCTCTCTCACTTAACGCAAAATAATCTATCTCAAACTTTACCTTAGATTTCACCCTCAATGGGACAGTCTTGGGAACCTGAGATAACAAAGAAAAATAAACACCATACAAAGAGAGTTGAATCGAGTCCATTGTAAAGACACGATTTTTTAACTTAGGAGACGTTTTTTCATAGTTTTGAAAATTAATCTCAGGAATAGTATATACTCAGGCATTACTTTCCATGGAACAAAATTGTTGGAAAAGTGTTTGACAATGTCACAAGTTACTAGGAATATTTTGTTTGAAATTTCTATTAGAATGCATTGTTACAGTTAAAATAACAAAAGAAACAGGGAACAATTTTTTTAATGAATGGTGAGACCGTGAGTAGTATGGACCAACGCATTATTTTTTACACAAAAGCTGGTTTCATTTCTTGCAAAAAAATTTCCTTAAATCTGCCATGGTACAGATGAAGTCATATAAAGTCTGGAAAAATAATAATTCATATCGTTTTGCCTAGTCACCCTATCAACCTGTATAAAGTAGGGGGCAGAGCTAGAGCTTTCAAATATATGAACCAACCAGTCAAACTCGATATAACAAAGAGTTTTTCTAGCCACATTTTATTTAGGTTTTTGACTCGATGTGAATATTCTTTTTATTTATATATTCTCGTATCGATATTTTTTAATAAAAGGTCGCAGGATACGACTATATACTATGTTTTTTTTTTTTAATTTTAAATTTAATAAAACAATAATTATTAATTTAATAAATAAAAAATATTTAAAAAACCAAATAATTTTAATAAAATAAATTAATAATTAGTCATTTGTTATGAAAAAATACAATAAATAGTTGCATCTCACTTTATTTTTTTTTAAAGTGGTCGCATTTTTACCTTGCGATATCTTAAAAATAGACAAAATATAATATTGTAGTAATGCAAATAAAATAAAAAATTTTAAATAAATAAAATATATATATATATATATATATATATATATATATATATAATAATCCCTCAAATTCCACTATCTATTCAGAATATAAACAAATCATCCCTCAACAATAAATTACTATATAGCAAAATAAATTAAACAATAGATAGTCCTATCTTTTATATTCAAACCTTATATTCAGATATTGTTTAAATAAAAAAAATCTAGGCCTAAGAAAGAAAACAAATGCTAGCGGTCACTAAAATTTAACAATAAATTATTATATAGCAAAATAAATTAAATAATAGGTAGTCCTTCAATATTATCTCAATTATCAAATATTAATATTATTAATTTAAATATTTTATTTAAAGTTTAAAATTAAAATTATAGTACTATTTACTATTTCTTCTATTGATAAAAAAATAAAAAAAATAAACAATAAATATTTCAAAAGAAAATAAATTAAATAGAGAAAGTGTGAATCTTCCATTTTTCTATTCTTACAAAGTAATCAACGTATAAGAAAGTAACAGAGCAAGTGTGAGAGATAACAAACAAATCAAAGATAAATCTGCAAGAGAAAAAGAAAAGTTGTTCTATTTTTCTTGGATTATTTATAGTATTTATTATTTTTAATATTTCAAAAATTATATAGCAGGCTGGTTTGCCAAACCCGCAGCTCAACTTATATTTAAATAAGATTTTTAACTCAACTTATAATACACAAATCTCAAAACATGTGAAAGTCACGTTTTAAGAGCTCTATATAGAAATGTGGTTTGAAACTGTCACATTTCTCAATGAGGTTGTGGGCTTATAGATTGATTCGACAATAACAAAAATTAAATACAACAATTAAATGTATGGATTTAGTTGAATTGGCCCGCCAAAATAAAATAAAAATCAGTCTACTAAAATCCCATATAAATAATTACACAAGTAATAGAACTATGTTTTTATTGAGTTGTAGCGTAAAATAAACTAATGATTAAAAAAAAAAAAAACTAAGCAATTAACAAAATAACTGAAAAAAAAGAAATAACATTTTTAAATTGATCGATGGACCAACCCAAACCATTTTTCAATGGATTAAGTGGGATAATGGTTGCTCTAAGTTTGAATATATGATACCATATAATTTAGATGAAAATGTAAATATAATTAAATAGTTAAAATATAATTATTCACGAGTCAATTACTTAAGAGATAAAATATACATTCGATTATTAAGACGTATCTTGAATATTTTTTCCAATAAAATTGTAAGATTTATAGAGTGATAAATATGTATCACTTATCGACTAGCTCAAATATGATATTTCACTAATAATTTTATTAAAAGATAAATGTGTTTTTATTTCCATTGTCTATTGAATTTTTTTAGATGAAATGTGCAGAAAACTATCATACTAGTTATAATTTATTATACAAATTCTAGACAAGATAAATGTTGGTCACTAACTAATTGGTTAAAATATGATCATTAAAAGTTCAATTAATTAATTGAGGAATATGCATTTGATTATTCACGTGTCTCTTTAATATTATTATAGACAAATATAAAGAAAATTGTAGTACACTAACTAAAATTTATTGTATAAACTAT
This sequence comes from Cicer arietinum, assembly GCF_000331145.2. Taxonomy (NCBI): domain Eukaryota; kingdom Viridiplantae; phylum Streptophyta; class Magnoliopsida; order Fabales; family Fabaceae; genus Cicer; species Cicer arietinum. The sequence goes on along the minus strand of NC_021165.2, from coordinate 32,071,558 downwards.
ACACATGACATATATGTGTCACTAATCTATAGTTCAAATATCGTATTTCACTAATCAATTAGTTAAAAGATAAATATGTCTTTGATTATTATTGTTTATTGTCTATTGATTATTATTGTCTTTGATTATTATTGTCTCATAAATATGTCTTTGATTATTATTGTCTAATTCATACAAATCATAGATGAGACAAATGTTAGTTTAGTGACAAGGTGATCTATCATGAATCAATTAGTTAAAAGAAAAATATGCATTTGATTATTAACATATCTCTTGAATATTTTTATAGAAAAACTGAAGAAAAATGTAATACACTAATCAAACTTTATTGTGCAAACAATACATGGGAAAAATATTTGTCACCTATCAATAGACTAAAATATTGTCATTTATAGATCAATTAATTAAGAATGAGACATATATTTAAATATTTGTGCATCTCTTGAATATATATAAACTACATAAAGAGAAAATTTTAGAAAATAAATTTAAAGAGATAAACTAGATAATTTGTACAACAAAATTATCACACGAATTATAATTTATTGCAAAAATTATATTCCAGACAAACACTATAACATGTATTGTCTATGACAACATTTTTCTATGCTTTGTTGCCAGCATTGTTTTAGCAACAACCTATAAATGTTCCAAAAGAGTGAGAAAAATGTTGCCTTAGACAATAGATAATACTGACAAATTAGACACGTGGAAAATTTAGTCTATTATCTTAGACAATATTTTTCACAGTTCTACCAATATTTTTTAAATGTTGTTGAAAAATAAAAATATTGTAGTGAAATGTTAATTACAAATTAATTAGTTAAGTGGTGGTCATTCACATATGAATTAGTTAATAGAGAAATATGCATTTGATTATTAGCATGTTTCTTGAATATTTTTAAATAAAATTGAAGAAAATGGTAATACAATATTTATAATTTATGGTACAAACTACAAATCATACACAAAACAAATGTTTATTATTAATTATCTAAAACATGGTCATTCACAATTCAATTAGTTAAGATAAAAATGTGTATTTGACTATTTCTGTGACTCTTAATATCTATATAGATAATTGAAAAAAATAATATTTAACAGATAAACTATGAATTAATTAAAAAATAATTAGTAGTTTTGGTCAAATAAATAAATTATATATGTATCCACTATTTAATAAGCATGTTTCTAAGATAAAATATAATTTCAGTATGTATATGATACACTAAATATATGATTAATCTCTATAAATACATACTTTTTTAAGTTTTAGTCTTTGTACGTTTTGTTTTTTTATTTGTTTTTGTCCTTGTAAATATTTGTTTTATTTTTTTTCCTTGTTATTTTATTTTAGTGTATGCAAAATTGGTTTTTATTGAATTTGTTCCTTGCAATTTTTTATATCGTAAATAATTTAAGGATTAAAATCAAATATTATATATATTGCATATATCAATTCCAATAAAAATCAATAGTACAGAGACTAAAACAAAAGAGAAAAAATACAAAAAAAAAAAAAAAAAGCTTAAATATATATTCTAGTCATTTATCTTTTATTTGATATTTGTTTTGATCATTTATCTTTTTCATTTTTAATTTATTTTGGTCTTTTATCTTATATAAGTGGTTTATTTTAGTCATTTTCATCATAACTCTTTTAAACAATTGTATAATTATTGTCAAGAACTATTGAAATCACATTTTGGATCGATTATAAAATTAAGTGTGAAATCTTAATAAGGATGAAATGAAAATCCAGTAAACTCTTATAAATGTCATTCGTTTCAAATAATTTACATATTTCAAAGCATGCAAGAAGAGTTTTTCAAGTGCAAGCCTATTAGGTTAAATGTATGTTCTTTTTTTTTTTTTTGAAAAAAATATTATACCGAATACATATTGCCAATTGTTAGAAGAAATTTCAATAACTGAATGTTATAATTTTTGTTGTGATTGTGATAATGACTAAAATACACTACTTATAAAGATCAAGGATCAAAATGAATCAAAATAAGATAAATGACCAAAACAAATATTAAATAAAAGATAAATTACCAAAACTATATTTAAGCTAAAAAAATATTTGCAAGGACTAATATCAAACAAAAAAACCTTAGAGGGACTAAAACCAAAATAGTGCATAATTGCATGGACCAATCATATATTTAAGTCTTAAAATTTATATACAAATCACACACAAGATGGACATTTGTCATAGTTAATTATGTAAAAAATGATTTATCTGGACTCAAATAGTTAAAAAGATAAATGAATAATTGATTATTATCGTGTCTCTTAAGTATTTTTTTTAATAAAAATGTGACATAATTTAAATACACTAATTATAATTTTATTTACAAACTTTATAAAAAGCAAATATTGTTTCATATCAATTAGTTTAAATAAGATATTTCATTGATCAATTAGTTAGGTAAGGGAAAAATGTGTTTTTTAGTATGTCTATTGACTCTTTCAAATAAAAATGTAATCTATTATAGTCTAATATCAAACAAAAAAACCTTAGAGGGACTAAAACCAAAATAGTGCATAATTGCATGGACCAATCATATATTTAAGTCTTAAAATTTATATACAAATCATACACAAGATGGACATTTGTCATAGTTAATTATGTAAAAAATGATTTATCTCGAGTCAAATAATTAAAAAGATAAATGTATAATTGATTATTATTGTGTCTCTTAAGTATTTTTTAATAAAAATGTGACATAATTTAAATACACTAATTATAATTTTATTTAGAAACTATATAAAAAGCAAATATTGTTTCATATCAATTAGTTTAAATATGATATTTCATTAATCAATTAGTTAGGTAAGGGAAAGTGTCATACAAATTATAGTCTATTGTATAAATCATACACATGACAAATATTATTAATTAATTATTTAGTTAAGAGGTGGTTACTCACTAATCAACTAATGGTTGTTACATAGAAGATGAAGAAGAAATTGAGAAAATGCTTAATATTTTCAAAAGACCTTTTCCACCGGCAACCCTACTAACATTGAATAGGCTACTTGGGTCGTGCAAGGGTTGGTGGTGAGATCCATTCATCCATCATAGCCACAGGCTAATGCAGCACCATATTCATATGGTATTCATTTCTATTAAAAATTATGGTATATTTACTAATTATTAGTTTCATTTATATATTAGAGGAGTAAAAAAATTTCATACTTTTAAAATTCACAAAAAAAGAAAATCCCTAACACTAAAAATCTATAAAATTTTGTAGGCTTAATGAGGCATATGGATTCACTTTTTCAAAAGAAAATTTCAATTTTTTTTCGATAAAAAGTAATTTATAATTTTTTTCTTGAATTTTTTTAATTAAAAAAATTGATTTTTCTTTTAAAGTTTTACAAATTTTTTGTGAAAAAAATAATTTAAAATTTTTATGAGAAAAAATCTCAAAATTAATAAAATATTGGACATGTGAACTTTAAAAAATTATTTTAATAAAGAACATAATATTAAGAGTTTAATAAAAAAAAATTTAAAGAGTTTTGTTGGCAACTCTAATTATAGATTGTAAGAACAGAAGTGCGCCTAAGAGTGAGGGTGAATTAGGTGTTTAGAAATTTTCTTGTTTTTAGAGATTTAGTGTTTGACTTTTTTGATTTAAGATAGTGTATAGAAAAGATAAATGGCAGAAAAATAAAGAACACAAAGATATTATCCTGGTTCCCCTTATGACCAAGGGTACATTCAGTCCTCTTGCACACCACAAGAGATTTTCCACTATAGTTAGAATAAGTACAAGTCTCACCCTCAGACATTTGTTACAAACTCCTAAGAATCACCCTAAGATAGCACACCACTATCTTAGTTTACAAAACTTGAAGAAAAAACACCACTTTCCTCAATTTACAACACTTGAATGGTTTAGCAATATTGATTTTGACTTAGATTAATATGATATAACAGTTGATGTACAATGATAACAATCCAATATAATTTCAAGTACAATAGAGAACTTTTCTCAATGATATGAAAATGTAAAATCTGTACTTGAAATATAAAAGTGAAACTTTGAAAACATCAAAACATTTTAGAAAGTTTGTTCAAGGTTTGGTTGTAGGATTGGTTATGTTTGATATGAAGTTATGGTGTTTTTATACTCCATAAACATCTCTTCAGATTCGTGGCCATTGATCCAAGAGGTTTGATAAAGAAATACAATGATCCGAAACCATTTTAGAATTGAAAAATTGCATTGTTTCCAGTTGTATTCGACTACAGCTTGTGTGTAGTCGAATACACATCCTTTTAACGTTCAATTTTATTTGAATTTTGAAGCTTGTATTCGAATACACATTCTTGTATTCGAATACATATGTTTGAATTTGGCTACTGACTTGTCTGTATTCGACTACAACATGTTGTATTCGAATACAACATTGTATTGTGCCAAAAATATTATTTTCAAACATTATTTATATATTTTGGCACTTTTAAAATCCTTTTGATGCATATGCTAAAATGAAAGGTTCTCATGTGCATTTGAAATATACGAATATTAGATTGCATCATGTATCTTTACATTATAAAACTTCTAGCATATTTGACCATAGTTGTCTTTGATGTTTGACTTTTTTTGAGCTTACAACTTGATCACTTTTCTTGGTCTTTGTCTTCATCAAAAACATATATTTTACATAGATATACTCAATTGTAAGAAAAAAACTCACTCTATCATTAATTTTTTTTCTCCTTATTATAAAGATTAAAAAACCAAAAACTACGAATTACTTTAAACATGTAACCTTATGAAACTTGAGAAGAAGATTAAAGTTTGAAAGAGAAGATTTTGTTGCAAGTCGTGGCCCAAGCAATCATTTCCTATCTGATATATTGCTTCGTGATCCTTAAATGTGTTTATGAGAAGCTTAAAAGTCTTATGAGAAATTTTTAGTGGGGCAAGGATAATGGTAATAGAAGATTTATTGGAAGAAATAGAGCTCTTTGTGTCATAAGAAAGTTGATGGAGGTGTGGGTTTTACCAATTTTAGAAACTTTATGGAAGCCATCCTATCTATATAGAGTTGGAGAATTCTAACTCTAAAAGGCACTAGCCACACCTAGGTATTATTACTGTGATTCTTTACGGCATTTGGTGGGACCAAAAGAAAATGGCATTTGATGAGACATGGTACTTGTGGTCAATGTCGAAGCTTTCTTCTCTCCAATAATTTTTTTAAAAAAACTATATCATATAAAACAATTTACAAAAAAACCTAATTAGATTTTATTTTTGTTATTATAACTTATATACTCGAGTCATGATAAAAAGTTTATGGAAATTTTTTAATAATATAAAAAATGTTAGTGTTTGAAAAATATTCAAAATAAGCGTCCTAATTTTTAAAAATATTAACTTGATTGAAGTGAATAAAGTCAACAGGCTCTTACTTGTTGACGGAGTGTGGTTAAAAGTGATTGCTCTATTGTGGTTCTAGGGTTGACGAAGCAGTGTTGTGTATATGGGTTAGTCAAAGTGGTGATCTCGGAATGTTAGGCCATAGACTACTGTTTTCATTTTTTCTTCTTGTATACATACCAAGAGAAACGACAATTGTGTGACCCATTTTTTATTTTTGCCAAATTTGTAGTTAGTCATGAGGAGAAGGTTTGGTTAGAAGAAACCTCTCATTTTCTTGTTTTGTTTGTTGGAAATGATGTTTTCCTTTTGGGTTTTAATCTGTGAGGTATTTTTCAAGAGCAATTATAATTAAAATTGACAAATCACAACTACTCATATGTATCATCTTAAAAGTAATTATAATTATAAAAAATTTAATTAACAGTGTACATATATTAACGATCATATTATATACTCTTTATGTAATGAAATAAAAATATATAAGTATTTGAGAATTTGATGTTTTTTTTTAAGAGGTAAAAGGCATAAGACATACCATTAATTTGAATTATACTAGAGCTGCATTCACATTGCAGCACACATGCCAACAACCCAACGTGACTCTCACATATACATAAAAGCTTGAATACCAAAAATATAAAAAAATAGAAAGAAAAAAATGGTTATAATTGAAGGAGGTGTGATTTATATCATTTTGTTAATTAATATCACACTATTTCCTTTTGAATTTTGTGAGTTACATTCTTTCCTTCCCATATTTTTCTTTTACTATTCTCTTTGTTTTTCTTTTGTTTTAAGTATTATGTGTTTGTTTCTTTATTAGAAAATTTTAAAGAATTAAAAAAGAGTATTTGAGTGGTAAAAGACAATAGCGCTACATCATTAAAACATTAAAAAAAGACTAATTTTGAGAGACACATTGATTTTTTTTTTGGAGGAAAATATATGAGTTGGGTGATGAGGTTCTTATCATCATTTTAATTCATTTTCTAAAAAAATGTTTGATCCACCTTCCTATGGAGAGCATCTATTGCCCTTGAAATTAAAGCTTTGAGGTAACATTTTGAAAAATTATTGTGAGAACAATTTGAACAATTTCAACAAATGATTGATGAATTGGAAAGAAGGTCAAACGTGTCTAATTATGAGAGTGATGCAGCGAAAAAAAAGAGAAGAAAGGGAGAAAATGAGGGTAGAAATAAAGATGAAAGAGTGAGTATGATAAAAATTAAGATTCCATATTTAAGGGAAAAATGATCAAGAAGTGTATTTGGAGTGGGAGACTAAAATGGACTAAAATTATTCAATTTCACACTTACTCTATAATTCAAAAAAAAAAATGCAGGTTACGGCATTTGAATTCACATAATATAATTTACACACTATGCATTGGTGTGGTAGGATCAAGCCGTCAAAGAAAGAAAGAGGTATGGAGAATGTCTCATTGAGATGAAAAGAATCAGGAGGAGACAATTTGTGTCTTTATACTACACTATGGAATTGCACAACAAACTTCAACTACTTACACAAGAGAAGAAAATGATACTTTGAACATGCGATGACCTCAACTGTTGAATAAAATTTTCAAGAACATATGCAATAATGAATACATCCACGGACCATGTTTTTACAAATACCAATTAATTGTGTACCACTATTAGAAAATAAAAGCTCAACATTATACAACTAATTGAATTGAAGAATATGTTTTCAAACTTACAAATAAATTATTCAATTCAATTGATTATGTAACGTGCAACCATTCTTTATTATATTATATTAAAAATTGATAAATACAGTAACTTTGATTTAACCAAAATAATATTTGTAATATAAGTTGAATTAAATTTTAAAATATATTTGAAATAATACAACAGACAGTGGGAAAAATAAGGACCAACGCAGAGGAGGAAAAAGAAGCAACCATGACTAGATTTTATATATATGTGGTGTAGCAGAGCTCTATCATTTTGTTGAATTAGAAGTGTTGGTGTACCAAAGCATTAAAGTTGAATAACAACTCAAGACAAAAAGCTGTATTAAGAAGAATTCTTCCACTTTCAAATCCCTAAATTGGAAAGACAAAAAAGAAGGAGCGAACCTTATCCTCAAAAGAGTCCACCTCCAAATTTAAAAGTAAAATCATTATCTAACACAAAAAGAAGTCAACTGTTTTAAGTATCAATGTCAATGACATATTGCATCTCAATGCCCAACTAAGAGGACCGTGATTCTTGAAAGAAATGATGAGTACTAAGTAGAAGAATTCGAGGAGAGTGAATAAAAGGAAGAAATATCGGTATGAAAATGTATTATGGTGAGGAGGATGTTGGGAAGCCAAATCAAAGAGAAGGATGAAATTCAAAAAGAAAACATATTTGTTTAGTGCAAGGAAATGTAAGTTGTGCTAATGTTGGTAGCACTTGTTTGGTCTAATGTTGTACATACGATGCAAGTCATTTGTTTCTAGGAAGACTTAGACAATTTGACAAGAATGCCAATCACGGGAGGCACACACACAAATCTTATTTTGTGCATAGACAAAACATCATTCTTGTACTTTTGAATCTTAGTAAGGTGATTGAAGATCAAATATAAATGAGAGAAAAGAAAGAGTCAGAGAAAAGAGAGAGAGAAAAGAAAGAACACATAAAAAAAGAGAAAAGAAAGAAGATGACGAAAATCAAACAGTGTTGAGAAAAACAATTGATGAAGGAGAGAGAAAAGAGAATTTCATTGCAAAAGGAGGATATGAGAAATGAGCTATTGTTACACAACAATGTACTTGTTTGACACTAATAATTAATACGATAGTACTAAGTATCGAACTAAAGGATTGCATTTTACAATTGAATTGTGTTTAATTACTAAAATTGAACCAAAAGTTTCTCAATTGATTGAAATAATATTTGAAACTAACAAGAGTAATAGAATTGAACTTTTTATAATAAGAAAAATGTCAAAGATGAGTTTCACTTCGAGTCCAACATTGGTTTTTAATTTGATTCTAGTTACTAAATTTCTTTATTGAATTATTACTGAATTCACTATGCGAAAAATAACATTTTACAGCGTTTTTTTTAAGCTGTTGACAACACTTTTCAACGCTGTAGTATCTAGTGCTGTTAAAAGTTACAACAACACTATTTAAAATAAAAGAACGCTATAATATATAGCCTTAACACTTCTCTTAGAGTAGTTTTACATCACTTTTATTAAAAAAACGCTGTAATAGGTGCATATATAGTGCGCTTGTTATACTAGTTTTACAACATTATTTTTTCTTCAAAAAAGCGTTGTAATATGGAAATTCTTATACTAGTTTGTGAAAAAACGCTGTAATAGGTGCATTTTTATACTAGTTTTACAACATTTTTTATTTATAAAAAAGTGCTGTAAATCTATTCTTAAAAGCAATGTAAAATGTTGGTTTGTATGAACAGGTCTTTAATGACATTTTAAAAAAAAAAACGTTATCTTTCAATTTTTTTCCAAAATCATATTCATTAAGCACATATTGACACAATTGCAATTTTTTAATTCAAACATATTCACAACAACAAGTTCAATGACATCAATACTATATTCAATACATATTGACATCAATTACATATTCACAATATGAATTACATATGCACAACAACAATATCATGTCAGTTTTTAAAATAATGATCAACAATTTCAACAATTTCTAGCATTGTAATTTCAGAATAATTTCTTATTTTAGCCTATTGTAACAAAAAATAAAATAAACTAATTAAAATAATGATCAGTTCACACAAAAATATACAATATATAATAGTTTACAATGTGAAACTCACCTATTAACAGATTATATAATTTTCAATTCGATCACATACTGACATCAATCTTCCTTTATTTTAGTTAGATCACTTTCAGAGTATGTTGAATTGAAGTTGTCAAAGTACTATGCGAAATAATATTTGAACATAAATAAGTTAGAATAATATATATATATATATATATATATATAATTTCTATATATGAAAATCAAAATATAATGAAAATAACGTACCGTTTCTGGAATTATATTTTGATTAATATCAACAATCTCTTTCTTGAATCACAATATATAGTATCCGCAGTCTATGTTGTTAGTTTGACGAGGACACTATAAAATAAAACATGTACGTCAATAAATATTTATGCATTGATTGTAAATGAAATTTTAAAGGCATATATATAAGTTCTAACAAAAATTTCAAACCTTTATTGGAATCTATGTGATGTTATTTGACTTATGCTTCGACACTGTAGCACTCATTTGAGCGCAGAAAACTTGTAAAACACTATCAAATAAATGTGATTATTATTCAATTACCAAACACATTATTTATATATATATATAAGAAATAAATTAATATTACTTATATATCGAAGATATTCTTTATATCCAAGTGATTGTTATAATGACCGTGCAGTGAATCTAAATAGTATATAATTTCAAAGGTGACATTGATGGCAAACAACACCCAATGTTGCCTACAACAACAAAAATTTGGTTGACAACTGATAAAGTATCATAAATTAAAAAAAGTATAGATAAAGAATATAGCGCAAGAAAAACTTATCATTCTCTTTATTTTCCAAAAGTATATCTACAACATATTTTTTTACGTTAACTAGATCGAGTTAGAATATGGACAACTTATGGGGAGATAAAAATGAAAATCTATCTGTCAATTTACGCATGAACACCAACTTTTCATACAAATACCATCAATGAAAATATCAAATTAGATTAATTACCAATAAATGTGGTAGTGATGCAATTAAAAGTAATTTTTATCTTAATTAAAGTATTTTACATTACCTAATGTATATGCTGATGACAATAGCACTCAACTCCTTATGTTTGAGAAGTTCATATTATTACATCCTAAACCCCAAAGTAATATATATAATCATTTATACTAGAGTTTTTTTTAAACAACAGCGGATTGAGAGAATATGTTTCCAAGAAAATAAAATTTTTTGTAACTAATTTAGGATATCACGTTTCTCAAAGTACACGTGCAACACTTCAAACTTTATTACTCAATTAAAACAATTTAGTCTCAATGAACTTTGTTTAACTATAAATTCTTATTTTAATTCTAAAAACTTACTAGTACTATGATTTTCATATAAAAAGTCATTTGTAATTACATTACTAAAAAATAAATTACAACTCTTAATTCCCGGTATCACCTATCAGAGCGGGGTTTCTCCCAAACTTCCAACTTCAAGACTCATTAACCTGTAAGAACTGCGATTTCACAAACGCAGGGCCAAACCAGTCAAACACAAACAACGAAGGAGGTGAGTTTTAAAATCATGTTAATAGTATAATATAAGTAAGAAGAACACCCAAACAATCATAATAGAAGCGTATCATTACACAAACATTCCTCAAGAAAATATCACGTTAAAAGTTAAAATCACTCAAGGAAAATCAATAAATTTCACTATAACATCAAATCGTCTAAGAGAAATTATCACCACACATGATACATATTAATTACAATAAAACAATCACAATAAAATACAATGCTATGCATGAGCTTACACTCTACTTCAAAATGTGGTACCATTCTAACTCTGAAGTACTTGGTTAGGAGGCTTGATACTATGCCACCATTTCGGTGGACGAACAATTCAAATTGGCCTTGTCCTCATAGATCCCATCAACTCAACCCGAGACACATATACGTGACAATCGAGGTAAACGTGTGTTGCGTGGTAGCTCCCGACATTTGGAGTGCTACCTCCAAGTCGCCTAGGAATTCCCCTCCTAAATACCTCCAAGGTCTAACAATCTTGCCTTAAGGCTCGACAGCAGACCACCACGATCAGGTTCCTTCAGTTGTATTTCCCCAGAATCACTAGGCTTGTCAGATGTAACACCCCATTTTCCAAAGCGTGAGTGTATTTTTTTTTTCAAAAGGAATTAAAATAAAACAGGAAAATAAATAAGGTAACACACGTTTGGATAAATATTTAAGTCGTAATACAACGACAAATAAGTCAACAGAATTTACGAGCAGCGGAAAAATTCTTAATCCATGAATTCAAAATATATACATAACAAAGTAGTACAGTCTTCTAGTTTAAAAATAAACGCAACCCCAAAAGAAAGACATCCGTTCCCTCTGTGACAACCTAGTCTGATCATTTTACAAAACAACTAAACACCCTGAGTGATCTCCACGCGCCCCGTGAGATCCTCCTAACGTAGCTGCAGTCAAGCGTTCCCATCTCCATTTCCGTCCGTAGGGTACGAACCGGTAGGATCGTCCTGACTCTCATCTGAGGGCAAAGCCCAGATTTCCACAATAATTGTAAAGGTCACCAACCGAAAATAACAGTTAACACATAACATTTAAGTTTTAAATGCTAAAAATAACTTTTCAACTAAGCATGCACCTTATCAGGATTTTCAATATGCGAAAAGTTCATACAATACTTTGCCAATTAAAAATGAAAGCAAAATGAAGTTCTCAATCCCCTAATGAAAACATAACAAATCAAGACATGGATAAGTTAATGAGTAATCAAACATCTAACTCAAACTGAGGATTTTCACTGAGCCAATCGATTGGGAAATCGATTGGGGTGAAGGATTTTAATGAAAACAGAATCCTGGGCTGAAATCAATCGATTGGGAAATCGATTGAGTGAGTACTGAGCCCCCTGGTTTTAAGCCAATCGATTTCCAAATCGATTTGGTCGAATATGGCTGAGTCCCTGACTTAAGGCCCAATCGATTGGGCAATCGATTTCTTAAAGGATTTTTGAAAACTGATTACGAAATCGATTGGCTAATCGATTTTGTCAATTTGGCCAAGCCCCTGTTTACCCATCCAATCGATTGGGAAATCGATTTCCCTGTGTATTCTTTCAAAAATTCATAACTAACTCAATCACATTCATACATAATCTCAAATCCTAACACTTAGCACTGATAACGCAATCGCTACAACATCATTAGTTTCGAAATAGTATTGCAAGCAAACATGTTATCACCAAATTCCAAAACATAACACTTAACATTTATAACACAATTAATACAACATCATGGGTTTCAAAATGGTATTGCAATCCAACATGTTATCACCAAATTCCAAAACATAACACTTAACATTTATAACACAATTAATACAACATCATGGGTTTCAAAATGGTATAGCAATCCAACATGTTATCACCAAATTCCAAAACATAACACTTAACATTTATAACACAATTAATACAACATCATGGGTTTCAAAATGGTATAGCAATCCAACATGTTATCACCAAATTCCAAAACATAACACTTAACATTTATAACACAATTAATACAACATCATGGGTTTCAAAATGGTATAGCAATCCAACATGTTATCACCAAATTCCAAAACATAACACTTAACATTTATAACACAATTAATACAACATCATGGGTTTCAAAATGGTATAGCAATCCAACATGTTATCACCAAATTCCAAAACATAACACTTAACATTTATAACACAATTAATACAACATCATGGGTTTCAAAATGGTATAGCAATCCAACATGTTATCACCAAATTCCAAAACATAACACTTAACATTTATAACACAATTAATACAACATCATGGGTTTCAAAATGGTATAGCAATCCAACATGTTATCACCAAATTCCAAAACATAACACTTAACATTTATAACACAATTAATACAACATCATGGGTTTCAAAATGGTATAGCAATCCAACATGTTATCACCAAATTCCAAAACATAACACTTAACATTTATAACACAATTAATACAACATCATGGGTTTCAAAATGGTATAGCAATCCAACATGTTATCACCAAATTCCAAAACATAACACTTAACATTTATAACACAATTAATACAACATCATGGGATTCAAAATGGTATTGCAATCCAACATGTTATCACCAAATTCCAAAACATAACACTTAACATTTATAACACAATTAATACAACATCATGGGTTTCAAAATGGTATAGCAATCCAACATGTTATCACCAAATTCCAAAACATAACACTTAACATTTATAACACAATTAATACAACATCATGGGTTTCAAAATGGTATAGCAATCCAACATGTTATCACCAAATTCCAAAACATAACACTTAACATTTATAACACAATTAATACAACATCATGGGTTTCAAAATGGTATAGCAATCCAACATGTTATCACCAAATTCCAAAACATAACACTTAACATTTATAACACAATTAATACAACATCATGGGATTCAAAATGGTATTGCAATCCAACATGTTATCACCAAATTCCAAAACATAACACTTATAACACAATTACTACACATACCAAATGAACCAACAATTCACAATTTAACAGGGTGTAGTCTCTCACGGACAAACACCTGTGCAGTCTCTCACGGACAAACACAATTCCCTCAGGAACGTAAGTCGTAAACGTACCACCTATCACGGGTCAGTACTGTTTACCGAGGTGCCACCTATCCCGGGTCAGCACAACTTACCAAACGTAAATCGTAAACGTACTGTCTATCACGGACCCGTACCGTTTACCAAGGTGCCACCTATCGCGGGTCAGCACGATTTACCAAAACACACATAAGTAAACGAGACATTAAGAGATTCCCCGTTCTTAATTCTCATCTAACTTAAACCAGGGCGTAGTCTCTCACGGACAAACCCCTGTGCAGTCTCTCACGGACAAACACAATTCCCTCAGGAACGTAAGTCGTAAACGTACCACCTATCACGGGTCAGTACTGTTTACCGAGGTGCCACCTATCCCGGGTCAGCACAACTTACCAAACGTAAATCGTAAACGTACTGCCTATCACGGACCCGTACCGTTTACCAAGGTGCCACCCATCCCGGGTCAGCACGATTTACCAAAGCACACATAAGTAAACGAGACATTAAGAGATTCCCCATTCTTAATTCTCATCTAACTTAAACCAGGGCGTAGTCTCTCACGGACAAACCCCTGTGCAGTCTCTCACGGACAAACACAATTCCCTCAGGAACGTAAGTCGTAAACGTACCACCTATCACGGGTCAGTACTGTTTACCGAGGTGCCACCTATCCCGGGTCAGCACAACTTACCAAACGTAAATCGTAAACGTACTGTCTATCACGGACCCGTACCGTTTACCAAGGTGCCACCCATCCCGGGTCAGCACGATTTACCAAAGCACACATAAGTAAACGAGACATTAAGAGATTCCCCATTCTTAACGCCCAGTTAACTTAAACAATTATCAAAAAACAAATATTAAGTAACCGAGACATTAAGAGATTCCCCATTCTTAACGCCCAGTTAACTTAAACGATTTTCAAAAAAACAAATATTAAGTAACCGAGACATTAAGAGATTCCCCATTCTTAACGCCTTCTGGTCCGACGATCATATTTCCACCGTCCTTACACCAACTCAAGGGCGTTTGACACTTGCGCCCATATAAAGTCTCATCTGGAGCCATTCCAATACTTGCGTG
>NC_021165.2:32055741-32056140 GCF_000331145.2 Cicer arietinum | reverse complement strand
CATAAATCAGAAAACCAATCAGTAGATAATATAGCTACTTTTCACACGGTCTTTTTGGCATTGATTTCACTCAAATCAGACTTACGGTGAAGGACAATGATGCAAAATAACGAATTCTACAAACGGAGAAGTCGGGTATTTTAGAAAGAAATTGAGGTTGTTAAAAATCTGGAAAATTATGTTTAATTGACTAACTAAATATAAGAAACAACATACTCAACACACACACACACACGCGTGCGCGTAAACACGCACACACGCGCACACACACGCGCGCACGCGCACACACACACACGCACCCACGCACACACGCGCGCGCGCGCACACACACACACACACATACACACACCCCCACACACGCACACACGCGCACATGCAGACACACCCACACCACACACA